>NC_056741.1:654968124-655138124 GCF_019279795.1 Protopterus annectens | reverse complement strand
AAGATATGCTGTGTGAACCACTTTACCCACATCTACGGCTTTGGTGACTGCCTCAAGGAAGTCGATCAGGTTCAGGAGGCATGATCTGCCTTTCACAAACCCGAACTGGGTGGGATCCAGAGTTTGGAGGTTACCAGTGTCTTTGTTTATGAGTTCCATGATGATATGTTCCATGGCCTTACAGACCAGGCTCATCAGGCTAATAGGTCGATAGTTCCCGGGATCAGTGGTGGCTCCCCCTTTGTGAAGTGGGATAACTGTTGCTGTGCGCCATTCAGTGGGCACAAAGCCTGATGCGAGGCTATTACTGAACATGGTGCTTAAGTGGGGAGCCAGTTCGTTCTGAAGTTCGTGTAAAACGCAGCCTGGGATGTTGTCCGGTCCTGTGGATGCTGTGTTTTTGGCTTTAGAGAGTACAGCTTTTACCTGTGTAGTTGTGATTACAGATACTCTGCATTCATCCAGTATAGATATGGGCCCTTTAGGGGGTGGGGGGGTGGGTAAAGTTAGCACTGAACCTATCTGCCAGGATGTTGGCAATATTAGTTGGTTCTGTAATTTTCGTGCAGTTGTGCTGTAACTCAGAGCAGATCTGGGTGTTGGTGTTGCCATCGAGATTCTTGACATAGCTATAGAATGCTTTGTGGCTGCCCTTAGAATTAGTGGTGATATTGTTTTCGTAGCTAGCTTTGGAGGATCTTATAAGGGATCTCAGCTTCTTACTGAGGCTGATCAGGGAGCTCCTCCACTCATGGGATTTTACTCTCTTTTGCAACAGTTTCTTCCTTCTGTTGTGCAGTTTGTTTATGGCAGGGGACCACCAGATTGGCTTCCTTTTTTTGGAGGATAGCGTCTTGGTTCTGTTTGGGATAGCACGATTCATGCACTCGTGTAAGTGCTTATAGAGTGCATTTGTGTAAAATTCAGCAGTTGTAACTGTATTGTCCATCTGCATGAGTGTCAGGAAGTCCACCACTTCTGTCTTAAGGAGCATGAAGTTGGCTTTGGAGAAATTTTTTACCATGGTTTCCTTAATGTGAGGTGGGGGCGGGATATGGGTATCAAGGGTGATTAGCTTATGGTCGGATCGGACCAACGAGGAGCTGACTTCAGGTGTGGAACACCAGTTACTCATGTTGGTAATGACTAGGTCTAGGATATTGTTGCCCCTGGTGGGGGTGTGGATAAGTTGATCCAGGGCACTGGAGTTTATGAATTCCAGAAAGCGTTGAGCTAAGCAGTTGGTACACGAGTAGTTTTCCCAGTTAATGGTGGGGTAGTTGAAGTCGCCCATTATTAGGGTCTTTGGTTGAATCCTGATATTTTCCAGTACATCAAGAAAAGAGGAGTGGGAATCCTGGACCATGGTGGGGGATGTGTAGCAAGCTACAATTTGGGTTGCAGTTTTGTCCAGAGTTAGTTGCACTTGGATAACCTCAGATGCATTATGCTGTGCAACTAGCCTGGAAATGTGGATATCCTGAATGAATATGGACACACCTCTGCCTTTGGTGTTTCGGTCCAGGTTACATGGCCAAAAAGTGTGGTATGAGTTATAGCCTGGCAGTGCAGGGGTGCTCTCTGGAGCCTTGAACCAGGTCTCAGTCACTGCACAGATATCAATGTTCTCCATTTTAAGGAGTGCCTCGAGTGAGTGCATTTTGAGATTTAGACTTCTAGCATTACCCTTAGTTTTTGCATGCCTGTTCCTGTTATGGTGGTGAATTTGTCATTTGAACCTTGCCTAAAAAGGCACTATAAGGGCAGCAAGAGACTTAGCCAGTATCCGGAATCCCAGGGGCGACAGGTGCAGGCCATCTGTGGCAAAGCATTGTGGTCTGTCGACCATGTCATCCCAAGCAGACAGATACTGGATCCCCTTAGAATGACACCAGAAGCTTAGCCAATTGTTGAAGTCAATCATTTTGTCCTTGTACTGTGGTATCATTCTAGGTGATGGCAGAATGCTACTCAGGGCTAGGATCATACCTGCTTGGATTACAAGATCGGAGAGCTCTTTCATGTCTCTTTTCATGTAGTCCAGGGAGATACTTCTCAGGTCATTCACACCAACATGGACAATGACAGAATAATATTTGTACTTGTTGTGGAGTGATCTGAGTGCGTGGGTTATGTGGTGGATCCTGGCACCCAACAGGCAGCTGACAGTAACCTTCTCCTTGTTTAGCCTGGTGAGTGGGACATCAGTGTGCCTGACTATAGAGTCACCTGTGACTAGTGTGTTGGGTACGTTGTTTTGCCTTATTGGCTGTGGTTGAGTGGCACACGGAGTCTGTGGGCTATTTGTCATTTGGGTTGTGTTGGGGGATGGAGTTTGCTTGCGTTTCTGCTTTGGAGGTCTCTGTTGCTTAGACAGATTATTATCAAGAGCCTCTGCAAATGTTTTTGTGTTACTATGTGTGGATTTTGGTGGTGTAGATTTAGTGAGACTATGTGATGAGTGTGGTGTGGTGCAAATGTTTACCTTCTCCTCATGACTGTCAATTTCAGTCTTGGTTGGAGAGAGTTTTACCTCCAGTTTTGCTAGATAAGTGCATCTCTCACAGGTTGTAGTGTTGGGTGGTAAGAGGAGAGGGTTGTCTGCGTACATGAGGCAATTTCTACATTGCCTCAAGATGCCCAGATTCATCAGATAGACAGTAGAGAACACTGGGAGTTGACCCTTGGATATGCCTGAATAAAAAACTATTTTCCTCTAGATAAGTGAGGAAAGTGAGTACAAGAGCTGTTTTTCTCTAAGCAAGTGAGAAAAGTTAGTACAAAAACTGTTTTCCTCTAGGTAATGAGGAAGGTTGAGTGCTATAGTATAGCTTATTTAGTGCTTACAAGTTCTGAACAAGTGCTGAGCACGAATAAGCAAATTTAAGTGCTAAAACTAAGAATCTGTATCTGCACTAGATGAGTTACAGGACAGAAACAAGTGCAAATGCAGGCTTTCAAATCGGAAAGTTGAGAGAGACAGAAGAGATTGCCCAAACGGACAATAACTACACTTTCTGGGCCAGAACCACTCCTTATGTGGTAGACAGATTACCTAGTGCATACCACTCCCACTGATAAGCTAGAAGGCTTCCCTCCAACACAGAAAGGCTTGGGGGGCTCACAGGTTTACATACAGTCCTGGATACAGCAAATCTGTATCTGGAACACTAGTTACAGGAAAGGTAGGAAACAGGCTTACAATTTTTTTTTTTTTACAGAAAAGTAGCTAAAACAGTAGTAAAAACAATTCACATGCAGTGCAAGCTAGCACACTTGAGTATGTAGCAATATTAGACTAAACACAGTTTATAAAATGCAATTAAATTAGAAAGGACTAAAAGCAAGTGCAGAAAGAGTTTATTAGGTAGAATGTGGTAAAGAGATGGGACTGGGGAATGTCCCAGATCAAATCTACAGTAGGACGGGCAACTGCAAAAGCCACCAAATTTAAACTACAAGCCAGAAATAGGGAGGGTGGATGGGACAAAACAGTTTCAACAGAGATCTAAGCAACAATTAACAGTACACACTCTAAAACCAAAAAAATATACTCAGCTCTCTATATTTACAGATAGATTGGAAAACAGTTTGTTAGAACAGGGAGAGAATAGTTTCAACAGAGATTTAAATAACAATTAACAGTACAAACTTTAAAACCAAAAATATATACTCAGCTCTGAATATTTGCAAGTAGATTGGAAGTCATTCTTTCAGAACACATGTTACAGCAATCGCATGCAGGCTGTTACTAACAGGTCTAATTTTATGCAAGTGATCCTTGAGTTAGATAACACACAAGTTGTAAAAAACTGTTATACCAACTGAAGACACGGCAGAAAATAGGGGGAGGTGGAGAAAACAGTTTCAACAGAGATCTAAGCAACAATTAACAGTACAAACTCTAAAACCCAAAAAATATACTCAGCTCTGTATATTTGCAGATAGATTGGAAAGCAGTCTCTCAGAACAGGGAGACAACAGTTTCAACAGAGATCTAAGCAACAATTAACAGTCAAACTCTAAAACCCAAAAAAATATACTCAGCTCTGTATATTTGCAGATAGATTGGAAGGCATTCTCTCAGAACACAGTTTCCAGCAATTGAACGCCGACTGTTACAAACAGGTCTAATTTTATGCAAGTGATCCTTGAGTTACATAACACACAAGCTGTAAAAAACAGTTATACCAACTGAAGACACTGCAGAAAATAGGAGGAGGTGGAGAAAACAGTTTCAACAGAGATCTAAGCAACAATTAACAGTACAAACTCTAAAACCAAAAAATATATACTCAGCTCTATATATTTGCAGATAGATTGGAAAACAGTCTCTGAGAACAGGGATTGATAGGAAAGTGATGAAAACTGGGGCACAAAGAGGGTAAGACAGTAGGAGAAATAGTTAGGCATGTGCAGGAAGGGTATAAGAAAGGTCCATAGCTGCCCATTTCTTCTACAGCAACAGCTGTGCATATACACTATATTTGCAGGTACATTTGGACCCTCAAAGCCCTGGGATAGGGGTGAGGACAACATATTTTCATTGTGATGCCAATTAGAATGGATTACATGTGTCCAGTGGGCACGTGT
The DNA here is from genome assembly GCF_019279795.1 of Protopterus annectens. Taxonomy (NCBI): domain Eukaryota; kingdom Metazoa; phylum Chordata; order Ceratodontiformes; family Protopteridae; genus Protopterus; species Protopterus annectens. The sequence continues at coordinate 655,133,531 of NC_056741.1, read as the reverse complement.
TCAAAATGGACAGCTATGTATGGGGCGAGATTTTTTTGTGGGAACAGATTGCCCTTTTTTTATTTTTTCAGGTGAGAGTAGGATGTTGGGGAGGGGTAGTAGGTATATTTGTGGAGGTAGGTTGGGTAGGTTAACAGACAAGACACACAAGACGCATACAGGGCCGGTATATGACACATGTGTGGGGTAAACACCTTGGGCGGGGTGGGGTGTTTGGAAGTCACAAGCCCATGAGCCCCCAACTGGAAACAGTAGGACTGAGGGCCCCACCCATGGGCAGTCACCACTGCACCTTCCCGGCCCCGAAAGTAGCTGCGCTGGAGGCTGTGTAGGAGGGGCAGGCTCACCCTCTAATAACACCACTCGGCCCTCAAGCTGGCGTAGCTGCTCTCTATACTCCAGCTTGAGCTCCTTATGCACCACGGCCCAGACCTGTTGATGGGTGACAGGTTCCCCTCAGCGCCCGCTCCGAGGGGGGGACAAGCCCCATCCCCTGCAGCAGTTCCACCTGAAGGTGGCGCAGGGCCCACAGAGGAGGAGGTCCCAGGCTGGGCCCCAGATGTGCTGGTGCCCGGTGCCATGGCCAGCTGAGGTGGGATAGGTGGGTCCGCTGGGACCAGCCTTCCCATATCAGCTGTGTTGTCACAGGTTTATGACAGATATGGGTTAGTAACAGTCAACAGCATTCAGGATTAGTTATAACAGCATGCATAGGTATTCCCATTAACCCAACACACCGGATTTAACACAGTTGCAAAGCAAGCAGAACACATGCATATATGGAACAACAGAGGTCATTACAGGAGCATGCAGGTTTCATTGATGGCAACAGGCCACCAATATGGGTGTATTTTCACATGTCACATGCATAGAAACAAATGTGAATATTTATAAACCATTTGGACATATGTCCCAACAAAAGTTTGGAGTGTACATATACCAGTTGAGGAGTGTTATTGGGTTATTATGCACATATGGTAGGGGTGAGAGAGATAGTTCAATTAACAAGTAATATATCCTTGTAGTTTTCACAACATTCATAGTCACTGGTCTTTCCCTTACATGTATTATTACACTACACAATCACTTATATTGTACACTGGTATGTTTATAAATTGTTATATATACATGACCTGTGTCTTACATACAGGCATGACAGGCTGCAGGTGTTAATGCAACATATATTGAGAATTGCTGTCATGCACTTTGAGTGAGTTGCTAGAATTATAGGTTTGTTTCCATATACATTCTCTGACTATGTACACATTTGACTATCAGTTATATGTCATTGACAGCTGCCTACATTTCTTGGATCATCACAGTGGATTTTCAGGGGAACAGGGTACCAAGCTGGTGATATGGGCCATTTATCTGGACATGCTGGACAGATTGGAACAATTGTGGGGTATGAATATGCATACAACTTACAATTTGAACATTCTAGCAAATTCTGTACTGTTGTTGGGTGTAATTATGCATACAGCTTTCTATCTGAACATTGTATCAAAATCTGTACAGTTGTGGGGTATGATTATGCATACAACTTAGTAGCACTCCCAGGATTCAAACCCCTGCTGTGTGTGACAAAATATTATAGCTAACATCACAGTACACTGTGCTGTCAGGGAATTGATGTATAGCTTTCAACTGTTTTCTATCTAAGTCTCCCTAACTTGTACAGTATGACTGACCTCTTGGCACTTCCAACATTGTTATGCAGGACTTCATGCCCATTTTATCTGCATACCACGGTGTGGATGACACTGCTTAAGATACAGCAGTACTATTTATAGTATGGAACAGATCGCCAACATATGAGAGAAAAGTAAACAGAAGCACTCCAGGGGTTATACCTTTATTCACAGACTATTACACATTTATTTCTACTGGTACAACACTTTCTAAGGCTCTTATATTTATTTGTTGTGATAGTACATGCAGACTGATTGCTAACTTGCCTTGCGATGCAGCCTTTGCAGCCTAGCATCATGGGCTTGCTGGTTCGCAGCCCGCTCATCTGCAACTGTCAGAGAAATGCAGTGATATTTAGCCATAACTATCCATAGTATACACAAGCTAGGCAATTACTTACCACTTAGTAGAATGAGTACTTACTCAGTACTGGGGCACTGGGCATCTGCTGAAACTCCTGGATCCACTGTTCCACTACATCCCCTCTCCACCGCTTCAGGTCATACCTGTGGCACTGGTGAGGTCACGGGCGAGACTGTCCCAGGCCTCCATTTTATACTACAAGCCCTGATACTGGCCCTGCAGTAGTCTCTGATCATGGTGTTTTACCAGGAGCCATACCATGATTTTTGACTCCTGGATGCCCCAGCGCTGCACTCTAAATCAAGTGCCTTCACCCACACCAGCCATTCTGCCTGGAGTAGGAATCTACAACCAGTTATGGGAAATATTCCCACCTGTGAGGTTTAAATACGGCCATTTTCCCACACTTCCCCATGATTGGCCAGTTTTGAAAAGGCTAAGCTATGGGCAGACCTGCTTACATGAGGTTGGTACTGCTTAAAGAGGTATGCCACTAGGCAGATTTAATTGTCTCCCCTATACATTGCTTACACTTACTAACTTGAGCTGTGCTGCAGTTAGCATTGCTTAATAGTTAATTAGCACAATATTTGCCATGTGGCAATGATTTATTATTCATTACAGGTTATATATGTGAATGGTATCCGTGATTCATGTGTACATATACTGTATGGGGACCTGGAGACGTCTACACTTTATTACAATAACACCTGAAATATATGTTTACTGCAGTACTCCAGTTCACATATTTATGTTCTGTGGCAGGTTATCCAACATCACACTTTGCATAGATTCAGTTCACATGTTTGGTTTAATTTTCCTGTGGTGAGGATTAGTTGGCTGATACCTCATTCATCTCTGTTGCTATGATGGCTTAGTGGTTAACTACTGTGACTATAGTGTGCAGGATCCTGAGTTTGAGCCTTGCAGAGACAGTTTATATTTTTGCTAGGCAGAACAAGGGCCATTGGATACAGTGTGATTAAGGTACTTTTGAGAAGTTGTAAGCGGGTTTGCACCGGGGTAAGCACTGCCTACAGAGGTTAAGCAATTTAGAGGCTTACTGGGTGTAGAACACTGTAACTGATAATTAGCAGTGCTTACCTCTGCGCAAACCTGTGCACATGGCCTTAAACTCACTTACTAGTGCTCACATATACTTACTACTGCTTCTTGCTGCTTAACGTAACTACTGCTTTATGCATAATGATACTGACATCTCACATGTGCATTTCCTGCAGTACTCTAGGTCATATATGTATATATATATATATATATATATATATATATATATATATATATATGTTCTTTCATGGCAGCAGTACTCCAGTTCATATATATATGTTATTACTTGGGTTATGCAACATACATATTACTCATAACGTGCTTTGCCATGGGAAATGGTATGTCTCAGTTGCCTTCTTGTTTCCCCCCCTCCTTTCTCGCTTACATCCATGGGGCGATCCCATTAGAACGGGTCTGTCCAACCCCGGCATGCCTCGACCCATAATGTCTTACCCATCATTCCCTCCACCCCTCCCACCTCCACATCAATCATCCTTCCTACAGGTTCCATCCGAATCTCACCAGACCACTACACATTGCCTACTCTCCACTTCTCGGGACCCATCATGTAAGTTGTCTCACCCCATGGATCTTCAGGGTTCCCACACATTCAGTCTGCAAACATACATATCCTTCTTTGCTTACCTGTAAGGCATGGTATGTTACCCCAAGGACTCTTTTTAGCAGAATTTGTGGGGTTGTCCCGCTAGGGACGAACATGCATTTGTTTAAGATTAGACTTTGCAGGTTGACACTGTTTCTCCCACTGGTAGTATCACTGCCAGTAGTCTGGGTAGCAGTGCTGTGCAACACTTAGTGGTGCTTAATATTCGATTTGCATGATATTTGCCTTTTGGCATTGATGTCTTCTTCATTACATGTTATATATGTCTTGTATCCTTGATTCATGTGTACGCTGTATGGGGTCCTGGGAACTTCAACACTTTATTGCAATAATACCTCACATCTGGCCTTACTGCAGTACTCCAGTTCACATATTTATGTTATGTAGCAGGTTATACCACTTCACACGGTACACAGATATAGTTCACATGTTTGGTTTGATTTTCCTGTGGTGAGGATTAGTTTGCTGATATCTCATTCATATCTATTGATATGATGGCTTAGTGGTTAACTACTGTGACTATAGTGTACATGGTCCTGAGTCTGAGCCTTGCAGAGGCAGTTTATTTTGTTGCGGGGCAGAACATGGGCCGTTGGATTCAGAGTGATTAAGGCACTTTAAAGCAGTTGTAAGTGGGTTTGCGCGACGGTAAGCACTGCTAACCTCCGGTTACAGTTTCTTACACGCAGTTAGCTTCTGCTTTGCTTAATCTGTGTAGGCAATGCTTACCCCTGTGCAAACACACCTATACATTCTTACTACTGCTTATTTGTACTTAAACCTGCTTACTAGTGCCTTATTCATTATGACACTGACACTTCACATGTGCATTTCATGCAGTACTTCAGTTCACATTTAAATGTTATTATGTCGGCTATACGGCAAAAATATGTTAAAATATTTTCATATACAGATTTCACATGGAAAATTATATGTGCTGCAGTGGGACTCGAACTGGGAATGCCTGTTCATTAGGCAGATGCTCTAACCACTACATTATTGCTGTGCTGCTTCATTTGCATATATATCCCTTGTTATCCTCTTCAGCCTTTTCAGCTGCTTTAACCATAGCTAAGCGATGGGCAAACCCATGCACCTACGGTTAGCTATACTCAGGATTTAAAAAATAAATAAATACAAGGGTTTCTTCATTTTATTTCAATGTACTGTTGCTATTGTACACATGGGGATTGTTGGTGGGGATAGGCGGACACCTATGAGCGATCTTGCTCATTTATTTACACTTTCTTCTGCTCTACTTTGCAGGGGCGTGTTTATTCTGAGAACTCTGCTCTCAGACATGCCCCATGCACTCGTCCACACTCAGTGTAGGATTTGGAGCTCAGGCAGCACGCCTTCATTAATATGCATGGCATGCTGCCATCCTCCTCTTTAACTGCCGCTTCTGTGCAGGACTACATTAGTCCTACACGGAAGATTAGTAAATCCGGGGGACTGTTTTTTACCAATATTGATCCTGTTTGCTGTATGCATAAGCTGCCTTTGGAGGCATACTGTACTTTTAATTTTGGGGGGGTGGTTGACCCTCTCTTGTTACCATAGAACCTTTTGTCATTTAGGATTTGTCATAGGTACTGCCTTAAATCTTACTCCATTTCCAGACATAGATGTGGACTTAAATACCCAACATTTAATTGCATTGTTTAGTTTTGCATATACCATTTGCATTACTGTAAATGTATTTACTGTATCTGTATTAACTTTAACTTTGCACTGTATCTGTATTAACTTTACTCTGTGTCTGCATGTCTGTAACTTATTTCTGTGTTTATTTTGAATCTGTCTTGGCTTATTAAACCAGTAAATTAATATTTATTTTTCTGTCTTTTCCTGTCTCCTTTGTTTAATTAATTTACATTGAGTTTAAAAGATCCCTGTACTTTGCTGTGAACTGATAACATGTGTTCCATTAATTTATTGCTTTAATGCCTATTGCCTGCCATGATCTGGGTTATAGGGAGGATTATCCCCATATTCTACTGGTCATAATTTAATATTTTTATTATACTGTTAGTGTTTGTAATTACACGTTTCAGTAAGGCAAGGGGTTTGTCCTTCCTTCTGTTTATTGCTTACCTCCTTTTTCTGTGTACCCTGATGTTTGCAGGTTATTTGCATACATGCTCTTTTCTATTTATGATTTACCTGTTCCCATTGTTTTATACATCTCTTCATATCCTCTTCCACCTCTTTGGGGATTGGATATTGCTTCTGAAAAAGAGGAATGTAACTCGAAGGATTACCTACACTCACGGGTACTGCTAACTTGCCACAGTCTGTCTTTGATGTAGCCCATAAGGGCTGAAATTGTGATTTGATTTGCTCCCATTTATCCTGCAGTTGTGAATGTCTCTTGTTAATGTCTTTTTTATAGTTTCTTACGTCAATTACAAAGCAAGGAAATTGCTGAGCTGTATTTTAACTGTGTTTTGCTGTGGCAGACAATAAAACCTTGTTATTGAAATCAATTACTATTCCCAGTTTGCTGCGAATATCAACCCCAAGGATTGTTCTTCCGCAACTGGACTTCATAAGAAATGTACACTGTATTGAAGATCCATTTTCTGTGAAACATATTTTAACTGGCTTACTGCTTATGGCCATGCAAATGCTGTCATCAAAGCCTTAAATGTAAGATTTTTTTGAACTGATTTACAAGTAACTGTTTATTAATGACTGAGACTGCTGCCCCTGTATCAAGCAGGACATCTTTCCATAGTGTCCCCTCCACCCATACATCCACTAACGGGCATCCGTCTTTTCCACGTTTAAAATTTGTGAGAAAGGTTACTTGGGGGGGGGGCACACCCCTAATCAGAATCATATTCATTCTGATCTGTTTTCCTAGGTATGTCTCTGATTACACAGATTGCATGTTCTGTTCCCTGTTGACTGTTAGTGTCTTTTCTGTCTAATGTGTACTTTGTACTTTCAATTTCACGTTTTAATTCTTGACTTGCACCGTGTGTGAGATTATATGGTGGGTTTTCTGTGTATTCCATAGGGTATACTTTTTTTTTGGTATCCCTCTGTGTTTGTTCCTGTGATTGATTTTTCCTTAATGTATTTTCTTTATCTTTATTTCTTTCCTTATTTTGGGGTTTTGAAGAAGCGCTATTATCTGTATAGATACCCTTTTGTATTTGACTTTCCTTCCCATCTTTTGTAATATGGACAACGTGGCCTATTTTCTTACAAGTAAAACATATCACCTGTTTTTCTGAACTTCATTGTGTATCTGTCTGTAATCCTGGTGGAGCAGAAGCTGCTCATGTTTCCCTTGTGTTTGTTTTTTCATTAGACCATGTATTACATTCCCTTCCTTTCCCCACGTAGTCTACAAGCTGTTTTTGTACATTTCCTATGTGCATCTGCAATACTGCGTACTTCTTTTAAACTGTCTAGCACTCTGGCTTTTCTCTTGCCCCAGGTAGAGTTTGAGATATGTAATCTCTGAGTCTGTATCTGTCTGTCTGGCAGAAACTGATTTTAAAGCTGCATCTGTATTTTGCAGAATGTCATTAACTGTCTGACAGAATTGCTTTAACATACCATCTTGCCTGACCAAAACATTATTTTGTTTTTTTCTGTCATGCTATTTAGACTCTCTGTCTGATCATTTTAGATAGTTTTTTAAATTTTTTAAATGGTGGAAACTGGCATTACCTTCTCTGTGTATTTAAAACAGTGATGTGAGTCTAGACACACACCTGTTTCAGCTGCTTGATTTGCTTTGACATGTGCCAAAGCATTTACTGTAGCCTCTTCTGTATTACATTTTTTATGTGCTATGATTTTGACAATACTAAACTTTCCCTATAAATCATTTTGGGAATCAATGCTCATAACTCCCGTAGTACTGGAGCATGTTTTAGGGGTTTGCCAACACTGTCGGCGAATTCCCTTCTGACCCAAACTGGCATGTGTAAATGCAAAAAAAAAAAAAACATTTAAATAAAGCATCATTTCAAATAGACCACACAGTGTATGTCAACCATTATTTAAATGCCAACATACTGAAACAAAATTCCTTTGTTGTCTTGCCACTGAGGCAGAGTCTGCAATAAACAAGACTATTGATAAATATCAGCAGGAAAAATAACTAATTTCTGCTGAACCCTGCCCAATGTCAATTTGTGAATTTTGTACCCCTTGTAAACCTTGCTGGGCTTTTTGTAACTGCCTTAGATTAACCTCTGTAGTTTGTGCCCTTAGTAAATGTTGTTGGGCTCTATCTGATTGTTACGTTAAACCAGAAATGTCATTATGTAAAGTCTGAATGCTATGCTGAGTATGTTCCTCTAAAGGGCATTATTGTCTCTTACTACTGTCCCTAGGGAAATTTTGAAAAGCTGTGAAAACCTTTTCTTTAAAAGGTTAATATTAATAGCACACTCTACTATCTACTATGTTAGAACTTTCTTCATTTTGTGCACCTGCAATATTTACTATAAATAACATTTTTATGTAGTCTATTACATTATTGACAAGAATTAAATACACTTGTACTGTATGAGATTTAAGTGACTGCAGAAGGCACATTTAACTGTTGTATATGTGAAGAACTAACAATGCTAGAATCAAACAGATTGTTTATCAGAACAGGACATATCTTATGGTATGTCTTACATACTAGACTCCTGTGACAAGCTAGACATAAGTTTGGAAAGTTACTTTTACATAATAAACAGTCTTTATGAATTGTTGTACATTTTATGTATGGATTATAGGCATTTATCCATTTACAAACACAACTGTTATTTAAATTTTGAACATTAAAGATTTCAGATTTACATTTCATGTCTGACACAGAAGGTTTAAACCATGTAAATTTATATATACAGTATGTGGGCATTGTAAAGTTAACTGTCTGTAGTGGCATCCATGTTATAACTGTGAAGAATTTACTGTATTTTGCGTGGATGACAAACAGGTGATCAGGCTGAAGTCACTTAGAAGACACAGTATCCTTCAACAGACAAATTGATGGTGGACGTCACAGACAGCTTCTACGGCATCACTCTGTATCCACCAACAAAGTACTGGAACTGTTGATATGTTGATGCACTGAAACTATCAATCTGTTGAATTCATGAAAAATGTAAGGCCTTTATGAAAAAATAACTGTTGGTAACGGATAAAATAGGTCACGGCCAGTGGGCTAGGCTCACCATTGTAAAATATTATTAGCAGTGAGCTAGGCTGACACCGTACTACTGTATCCGTTAATATTTATTTGTATCAGTACAAATTTTTGCCAACTGTGGTGGTGGTGCTGCGGTAGCATTGTCGCCTCACAGTAAGACACTGTCCGGTTCGATTCTCAGCTAGAGTGTCTTTTGCGTGGAGACATACGTGAATGGGCATACCTTTGTTGAAGGTTGTGCATCAGAGCTGGCAACTCGGCACGTAAAAATCTACTGCCAATCATTAGCGGACCGGAGTTCTGCTGTGGCGACCTCTAACCGGGAAAAGCCTAAAGACACAACAACAAGTACAAATTCTTGCCAAACAGTTAATACTGTCAGAGTTATTTCAATTCTATTATAACACAGCTAGACAGACTAATGCACACTTAGTCATAGACGTCACTAAAGAGTGAAAAATATTGTCCAGTTTATATATACACTCTTTTAAATGTCAAACAATGTTATTTTTAATGTCCTTGTGACTTGTTCTTCTGATTTCTGTTTGTGTCATGAAAAAATCCATGGGATATTTCTAGCCTGGACAGTTTCTGTTGAAATGACAAATATTTTTGTTTTATGTCCTTCTTTGGTTATTTTCTTCCTTGCTGTATATGAAGACTTCACAAAAAGTCTCTCCACATCATCTTTGCGTCACTTGAAGTGTCTGTATTTTATTTAATTTATTTCTGCATCTGAAAGATCACAGAAAGTAAACTTCCTTTTTTCTATAACAGGATGCTATTTACAGTAAGCCCACAGCTATATGTTACTAATATCTAAGCTGAACATTTACAAGAAATCTTTTTAATAAAAGGTCACAACTGTTCTTGCAAAGCAAGCCATATTTTCTTTTACTGCACACACAGTATAATTTTGGGGAAAGCATTTTAATTTATACAATCTCTATCAGTTGCTGTTACACATGGCAGAAATATTTCAGAGTTACGAGCTTGTACGTTTAGACCATCTTACTTTGTGTCCAGAATAAAAGGGCGTTACTAACATCCGATCCAGCTTTCATACCAGATGATATTTCAGAAGTATCTTCCATTTAGCTGGTGTAGTTGCCAGTATTTTATCCAAACCACCAGCATGAGGGAAAACATCATTTGCATTTGCTAGCTGTACATACTAGAACTATCAAAATCAGAAGAACTGATCATTTTTTTATCTCATTAAAGACAGGGAAAATACATACTCATCAAAAAGAATGTCTAGATTGGATCACTATATTCCTTTTTACTGTGAAAAGTTCAGTATAGCACTGCAGGGCACAATTAGAGGACATCTCCCACTGAATTTGTTTGCCAAGACATTTGAGAAGTTGATACATGAAGTACTGTAGCACCTTCACAAAACACCACAATCTAAAAGTGTAGTCCTGAAACAGGATAGGTTTTAGCATGACTGTGATACAGAGAACCTTGAATCTGCCCATCTTCCAAATGTATTGAAATAATACTGTTCAGGATTCTATCCAGATATTATGATTTATTGTTACAGTTGTGTGTGATATACTTACCATAAATAACAGTAGAAGTTTGATCTACAGTGTAATGCCGCTATAAAACTAGTATAACATTTCTAACATCCTCCTATTAATTAGTCCTGTATATAGATTTGTTATATAGTTATGGGGTTAATTTTTATTGTAATATTAATATCAGTTGTACTAAAAGCAGCAGCATACTACAATCACAGTTTCCTTGGAGATTCAGAATGGGCTGAAACAAAAGGAGACTTCTAGCAATGCTGGTTATGAATGAGTGCCCTGGGCATTGACCAAGGCTCCATGGAATGCTGACACAAGACCACTGTAGGACTTTGCAAGGGTATAAAAACAGCTGTAGAAATCTCTGACCGATACAAAATGGGGAAGCACAGATTGTATGATTTACTGCTAAAAAAAAAAAATAAACAAGTAATCTCCGTGGTATCCCTGAAGTCTCAAAACAACCCACCAAACAAGTGTAGTGGGTCCAAAAACAAAACAATGTAAGAAACTTCTCTGTGTGGAAAATTTTCATTCCATATATCTCTAGTTAATCACTGTATATTAATCAGATCAGACAATAGTAGTAGAAGTGGCGAACTTAAACTCGTCAAGTCAAAACAAAACAAAACAAAAAATAATAATAGAAAATATATAATTGTACAGCATTACTAAGTATTTGAAAGTAATCCAAGCAAGGCAGGCAGTCTGTTTCCAGTCGATTTGGAACTGTGCTATCAATTTAAGGAGAGAAAGAATGAAGGCATTGAACATTTGTCTTAAGAACATCCAACTCACCACTATGCCTGTGTCAGTAGATAAGTAGGATCTTAGACTTTAGTGTTTCTCTTAGAAATAGCTAGGAACTAGGAAGATTAGACTCAGTGTTTTTCTGAGTTGATGTCAGAACTATTCTTCTGTATTATTTTAAGCATTTTCCTGTGATCTCTGAACTCTTGACTAGCACTGTGTAGTAAGAAGTATTGTCTTGTGTTTTTATTATTTATTATTAAATAGTTTTAAACTTTTCCCACTGTAGCTGTTTTGTGTAGAGATAATTTAAGCTCTAGAGTACATTGCATGCATATAGTGATACTGGCCAAGCCACTCCAAATAAACCGTGACTGTTCAGTTGCACTTAGTATTTGGATAATAATATTTCACAGTATAATTGGACACCCTTTCATGAGGGCCTTTTGGTAGTGGATAAGTATTAGTGGGTGGTGGCAGTGTTTTCTACCATATAGTCTGGGTAAAAGGGGCACAGCTGGAGAACCTGTGCCAGCCTTCCCCAGGAGTGTCTGTGTGGTTGTATATAACTCTTATCTCAAAGTGTGTGTGTGTGTCAGCTACTTGGGCAGGGAAACAATGCACCAGTTGGACAGAGAGGGTGCTGGAGGTTTTAGCTTGCCCACTAGGCTGAGAGCTAGACCCTATAGCGGTGCCAGTGGGGAGCTTTATTGGGGAACTGGAGAGAAAGGGAGAAACCAGCCCCAGACTGACTGTGACTTCTGTGTGCTCTTAAGGGAACTTGTACTTTACTGTGTGTGTATTTATTATCCTTCCCCTATGTGGACACCCCTCACTGGTGTTAGTAGTGAGGATTGAGGCTCATTTGATTGCTAGGCCAGTGCACAGGTGACACATATTAATTGTTTGGCAGAGGTGGGATATCTACACCACATATTGATTGGTTGGCAAATATTAATTGGCTTATAGTGGTGTGGGTAGTGTGAATTCCTAGAGCTTGTGTACAGTGATATCGGAAGGTGTTTTTGTACTCTAAATCAGCCATGCAGTGAATACTCAGAGTTCATTATCACAATTGTTTTATTTCTTTTTTTAGCTTAGTTAGTTAGGGAGAGCAGGCAAGCATGTCAGCAGAAGAGTATGGAAAGCTGAAAAGGAGCCAGCTGGCTGAGATGTGCCAGGCTAGGGGACTGGTGCATGGAAATCTGACTAAGGCAGACATGATTGCAGCTTTAGTCATAGCTGCACCAGAAAACAGCAACCAGGAGGACGATCAAACTGGCAGTGGAGATGTACCACACTCAGAGAATAAACAGCTCAACCTTTTTGCAGAGGACTTAAAAATCCATCTGGAGCTAAAGAGACTTGAGTTGGAGGCCAGGTATTTGGAAATAGAAGCAGCTGAAAGACTGAGGCATCTAGAGAGTGAGGACAGTGAGGAACTGTGACATTTGCAGGCTGAGAAGAATGAGAAACTGCTACACCTGGAAGCTGAGGAAAAGGAAAGGCAGAGGTAGCATGAAAGTGAGATGCTGACTCTTCACCAGAGTCATGGAGGTAAATGGGAAGGGAGTAACTGGACCCCAGAAGGACAAAAGGTCAGTAAATTTCTTCTGCAGTTTACAGAGGGGATAATTTTGATAGTTTCATTCATACGTTTGAGAGGGTATGTAAACAGTATGATGTTGACCAAAGGCTCTGGGTACGGTTCCTGACCCCCTTGCTTCATGGCAAAGCTGTAACTGAGTTGTCTAAACTTGATGATTGTGAATATTTTGATTATACTGTTGTTAAGAATCACTTGCTAGCATATTTTAAGATAACACCTGAAACTTCTAGGAAAAAGTTTTGTGAGCATAGACACAAAGCAGATGAACGTGTGTCTGAATATGTTGCTGAACTGATTTTCATAGGTGGGTGAGTGGATGTCAGATCATGACTTTTGAAGGGCTGGCAGACCTTTTGGTGAGGGAACAAGCCCTTAGTACTTTGCCTGAGGACATGAGGATATGGTTAGCTAATAGACAATGTGCTATTTCAGATGTGTTAGGAAAGAAGGGAGACCTATACCTAGCAAGCAGGGCATGCTTGCACAGGAAAGAGACCCCAAGTACTGCTCATGGATTTAAAGGAACCCATGCTTGGCAGCCCAGACTGCTCCAACAGAATCTGCCAGTAGCAGGGGAAGCCACTAGTCCAGGTACACATCCAGGACCTAGGGTTAAATGTTTTGAATGCAACCAGTGGGGCTATGTGGCATACAGATGTCCATGGAGGTAAGGTGGGGAACAAAAGGTGAGGGAGCCAGTAAGTGGGGAAGACAAAATGGCAATAGTAAGTTGTCTTGAGACAACAGGGGTACCGAACTACCATCCTGCAGATGCCCTGATAGGGAAGAATTTTGATGAGGCAGTACTATGTGTTAATGCAGTTACATGCAGTCAGTCTTCAAGACAAGCATGTGGGTGTGGTAGCCTGAGGGAGACCTAGACAGACTGCTTACTTGCAGCCAGGACTGATGAGGTGGTTACTTCAGGGAGGGAGCTACACTGTAGCAGTGAGACTGAAGGTGAGCCACAGCTGCTTGTGGGTACTGATGTTCCCTTGGACAGAGTGACTGTAAAGGTAGAGGTGAGTAATAGTACCCAGGCTGACAGTGAGGCACCACTGTCAGAGGATGCCAGTCCTCCAGTGGAAGGGGAGCTGGGAAGGGTTACAAAGAGATAGTTGAGACATGCTCATCTCTCAGACCCTACATTGCAAGGCCTGAAGCAGGTAGCTAGTGAGGCACCTGATTCTCAAGGGAAGGGTAAATCTGTTTAGTGGGACAAAGGGTTACTGTGTAGCAAGTGGACCCCTGAGGGAGGGCTAGAAGGTGCCTACCATCTGGCACTAATAGCCATAGCCCATGATATTCCCTTAGCAGGTCATATGGGCATAAAACATACAAAGAGACGTATTATGCAGAACCTCTGTTGGCCTGGAATTTCCAGCAATGTAACAGGGTACTGCAGGACCTGTGAGCAGTGCCAAAAGGTAGGCAAGGCAAGAGACAAGGTGAGAGCTCCTTTGATGCCTTTGCCTGTGACTGAGGAGCCATTTCAGAGGGTAGCTATGGATATTGTGGGGCCTCTGAGTACCCCATGTTCCACAGGGAAAAAGTATATCCTAGTGGTAGTGGATTATGTTACACGATACCCTGAGGCAGTGACTTTGTCCTCTATTGAGGCAGAAAAGGTGGTGAATGCTTTGTTAGAGATTTTCAGTGGGGTAGGTTTCCCAAAAGAAATACTGACTGACAGAGGTGCCAATTTCATGTCAGACCTGCTGGCTTGTCTGTGGAAGTACTGTGGGGTGAAACACCTGAAGACCACCCTCTACCATCCCCAGACTAATAGTCTTGTTGAGAGGTTAAACTCTACAATCAAGTCTATGCTACGGGGCATTTGCAAACCAGTTTAAGAGGGAGTGGGACAAATATTTGCCCCATCTGTTGTTTGCTTACAGAGAGGTACCTCAGGAATCCACAGGTTTTTTCACCCTTTGAGTTGCTGTATGGGCATAAGGTGAGGAGACCTCTAGATTTAATTCAAGATGAGTGGGAAGGTGAGTGTGAATCTCACAAGGAGTCTTTTGTGGCATATGTCCTAAACCTCAGGACAAGGCACAGGGAACTCATGGGCTTGGCCCAGGAGAACCTGGCAGAAGCCCAACAACAGAAAAAGGTATGGTATGACAGGAATGCTTGAGATAGAGAGTATGCTGTAGGGCAGCAGGTCATGGTTCTCATTCCTGTCAGACACAACAAGCTGCAAGCAGCTTGGGAGGGACCCTACAAGGTGGTAAGAAAGGTAAGTGATGTTAACTACATGGTGGAACTGCTAGGCAGAAGGCAAGGGCACAAACTGCACCATGTTAACATGATGAAACCTTACCATGATAGAGGGCCCTTGTGCTGAGTATTTGCAGTGGGTTGCAGGAGGAGTCTGAGGGAGATCTGGTGACTGATCTTCTCAGTGAGGCTCAGACTGACACCTCAGTAGAAGGGGTAGCAATGTCCCAGCCGCTATCGCCTACCCAGGTTCGAGAAATCCAAGCAGTGTTACAGGAGTTTGGGGGCATGCTCACTGGAAAACCAGGGTGCAGCCACCTTGTGTAGCACCAGGTGGATACAGGGCCCCAGAGGTCTATTAGGCAGGCCCCTTATAGGGTGCCTGAGAGAGTCAAACAGACTCTGAGGGAGGATATACAGGAGATGTTGGAACTAGGGGTAATTCAAGAGTCCAACAGTCCCTGGGTTTCCCATTTGGTGGTGGTGCCAAAGAAGGATGGCAGCACCAGGTTCTGTGTGGACTACAGGAAATTAAATAGTCACACAGAGTCAGATGCTTACCCCATGCCTAGGACAGATGAGGCCCTAGAGTAGCTGGATGGGGCTAAATATCTTACCACCATTGCTCTCACTTAGGGTTACTGGCAGGTGCCCTTGATTCTCAGTGCTAGAGAGAGGTCAGCCTTTGTGACTCCTTTGGCTTGTATGAGTTCACAAAGATGTCTTTTGAAAAATGCCCCAGCGACTTTTCAGAGGCTGGTAGATCATATCCTAGCAGGAGCAGGAGGGCTTGCCCTTGCATACCTAGATGATATTGCCATCTACACCCATTCCTGGCAAGAGCACCTTCAACATGTCAGGGAGGTACTGGGCAGACTACAGAGGGCAGGGTTGACCATTAAGCCCAGCAAATGTCAGGTGGGTATGTTAGGGATATCCTACCTGGGTCATAGAGTGGGGAGTGGTAAGATCAGGCCAGAACCTGCCAAAGTAGATGCCATTCAGACATGGCCTGCACCTGTTGCAAAAAAGCATGAGGACATTTTTAAGGACAGCCGGGTACTGCAAAAAGTTTGTCCCCAGTTATAGTACCATAGCTGCTCCCCTCACAGACCTGACAAGGAAGAACGAGCCAGATAAGGCAGTGTGGACCCCAGCATGTAACCAAGCATTCCAGGAGCTTAAGGAATATTTGGCAGGACCCTTTGTGTTAGCCAGCCCAGATTATAGCAAAGAATTTGTTGTGCAGGTGGATGCTTCGAACTATGGGGTGGGGGCTGTACTTAGCCAGATTTCCTCAGAGGGAGAAGAGCATCCAGTGATTTATCTCAGTCATAGGCTCCAACCCAGGGAGGAATGCTATGCAGCTGTAGAAAAGGAATGTCTAGCCGTAGTGTGGGCACTGCAGAAACTTCAGCCTTATCTGTATGGAAGATAATTCACTGTAGTAACAGATTACAATCTCCTAACATGGTTACACAGAGCCAGCCAGCAAAATGTCAAGTTGCTAAGATGGAGTCTAGGGTTGCAAGCATATGATATGTCAGTGCAGCACCGCAGTGGGATTAGCAATGCCAACCCAGATGGGCTCTCAAGACAGGGAATGGCGTAAGGTATACTCAGATAGACCTAATCCTCTCAAGCAACGTTTCTCAAGGGTCACTTGAAAAACTAGCTTGAGTTCTCTGGGGGGGGGGGGGTGTGAAGATAGGTGAAGGCTGCCAGCCTAGCTAATATAATTTTGTAGATAATTTTGTCATTTGTAAATATTAATGTAACCCACAGGCTTGTTCTTTTAAATGTGAAAAGACTGTATTAGATATTGAACTGGAAAAAATGTAATAACAATGCACTCTGCTGTAAGAAAGCTGATAAGTCAAGTACTGTGAAATTCTTTGATCTAAAACTCAGAGCCGAGATGACTAGAGGGAGGTATTCTGCCTATTGTTTTGAGGCCAGAGTTAATTGTTAGAATTTCCATGTATAATTTCTTTTATTGCTCTGGCTTCCTGACTAGCTGCAAGATCAAAAGGACTATTAACCTCTGAGTTTCTGTTAGCATGGGAACCAGAAAGACATGATGTAATCTGAAATGCATCAGTGGTACTGTGTTATCAATTTAAGGAGAGAAAGAATGAGGGCATAGAGCATTTGTCTTGAGAACATCCAACTCACCACTCTGCCTGTGTCTGTATATAAGTAGGATCTTAGGCTTTAGTGCTTCTCTTAGAAATAGCTAGGAATTAGGAAGATTAGACTCTGCGTTTTTCTATGTTGATTTCAGAACTATTCTGCTGTATTATTTTAAGTATTTTCCTGTGATTTCTGAACTCTTGACTAGCACTGTGTAATGAGAAGTATTGTCTTGTGTTTTTATCATTCAATATTTTTAAAACTTTCAACTGTGGCTGTTTTGTGCAAAGATAATTTAAGCTCTAGAGTACATTGCATGCATATAGTGATACTGGCCAAGGCACTCCAAATAAGCTTTGACTGTTCAATTGCACTTACCATTTGGATAATAATATTGCACAGTATAATTGGACACCCTTTCATAAGGACCGTTTGGTAGCTGATAAACATTAGTGGGTGGTGGGAGTGTTTTCTACTGTATAGCCTGGGTAAAAGGGGCACAGCTGGAGAACCTGTGCCAGCCTTTCCAAGGAGTGTTTGTGTGGTTATATATAACTCTTATCTCAAAGTGTGTGCATGCCAGCTACTTGGGCAGGGACATAAAGCACTGGTTGGACAGTGCTGGCGGTTTCAGCTTGCCCACTAGTCTGAGATCTGGACCCTATAGCTGTGCCAGTGGGGAGTCTTATTGGGGACCTGGAGAGAATGGGAGAAACCAGCCCCAGACTGACTGTGATATCTGTGTGCTGTTAAGGAAAATTGTTCTTTACTGTGTGTGTATTTATTATCCTTCCCCTATGTGGATGCCCCTCACTGGTGTTTGTGGTGAGGATTGAGTCTCCTTGACTGCTGGGTCAGTGCAAGGGTGTCACAAAGAGTGCACTGTGCCTACAGGCACCACCCTTGAACATGTTATGTATGGAAGGGTTCATAGCCTGACAGCCTCTGTCAAGGAGCACCAACCTAGAAAATATGAGATATAGACTAGTGGAATGTATGGGAGCCTGTGACGAGTGTTTACAGCTTAGAACATATCAGAGAATGTCAGCTAGGGAAGGGTGCACAGCATCATAGCCTGCATCCAGTAGTATAGCCTAGAACAAGTCAGTTATAAAAGAAGAAAACTGCATTGCAATCTTTGTCCAGATGCAGCATGGCAGCCTGTGATTGGCACCACCAGTCTAGAACATGCCAAATATTGATGAGGACACTGTTTAGCAGCCTATATGTGGGACCACTGTAGTGCATTTTGCAAAGAAACTGCATTATATTGGAATTCAGCATTACAGCTTGTGCACCAAGCAATTTTTCAGCACACACATAGTGTGTGTGTGTGTGTGTGTGTGTGTGTGTGTGTGTGTGTGTGTGTGTGTGTGTGTGTGTGTGTGGGTGTGTGTTTGTGTGTGTGTGTGTGTTTGTGTGTGTGCATGTGTGTGTGTGTGTGCGTGTGTGTGTGTGTGTATGTGTGTGCATGCATGCTTTTGTGTGTGTGTGTGTGTGTGTGTGTGTGTGTGTGTGTGTGTGTGTGTGTGTGTGTGTGTGTGTGTGTGATGTGAGAGAGAGAGACTACATTAGATTCAAATATTCAAAGAAACGTTATTGTTATTTAGGAAACACGTGCTACCTAAACGAAATTTTGAGTGTCAGCTGTTTTATGGGAGAAAACAAACACAAAAAGACAGACATGATAGGTATTAAAGAATAAACAATAAGTATAGTACAAAACTAAATATCTAAGTAGCTGTCACATATGCTTGTACACTATTTATTATATTGGACAACACTGACTACTAGATAACTAACACATGAAAGAAAAATACACTATACACAGAGGTGAGATTGGGTGATATTGCACATAAGGAAGTGACTGGAATTGCATTTAAATGAAAATATATTAATTTTAGTATGCAATAAATAAATAGAATTACTGTATGGAAAAAAAAGAAGAAAAAGAATGAGAGCATAACAATCTATTACAGTTTTGATACAGCCAGATTTATGTCTGCATTAATGAGTCTTATTGCAGTTGGATAAAAACTGTTCATGAATCTGGAGGTCCTGCAGTGGATACTCTTTAACCTTCTACTAGAAGCAAGTTTAGTGAACCAACCATATGCTGGATGAGAAGTGTCACTCAGTACTTTGTGGGGCCTCTTTTTACATCTCAGTTCAAAGAGCTCCTGTATGTTAGGAAGACTAGTGCCCACAATCTTTTCTGTTGTTCTTATTATTCTTTGCAGCTTCTTCCTTTCGGCCATTGTGCTGTTACCGAACCATGCAGTGCAGTTGCTGGTGATAATGCTCTTGATGGCTCCTCTATAGGAGGTAATTAGAGCATTCATAGAGAGCTTTGCTTTTCTCAGCCTTCTTAGGAAGTGTAGTCATTGGTAGGCTTTTTTAATTAGCTGGCCTGTGTTTGTACTCTAAGAAAGATCCTCTGATATATGTACTCCCAGGAACTTTGTAGTTTGGACTTTCTCCACTTCTTCACCATTGATCTTGAGGGGCAGGTGCACGGCAGAGCTATTTCTGGTCAATAATAATTTATTTTGTTTTATTGATGTTCAGGTCCAGATTGTTGTTATCGCACCATTCAGTCAGGGAGTTGATCTCATTCCTATATCCACTCTCGTCATCACCACTTATGAGTCCTACCACTGTGGTGTCATCTGCAAATTTGATGATGCGGTTGTTGCTAGCTTTTGCTTAGCAGTCGTGAGTAAGGATTGTGAACAGTAGAGGACTCAGCACACAGCCGTGTGGTACTTTGGTGTTGATTGTAATATTCCCTGAAGTGTTACCAGCACAGGTCCTTTGTGGTCTTCCAGTCAGGAAATCGAGGATCCAGTTGCACAGCCCTTTATTTATGCCAAGGTTGATTAACTTTTCTATAAGTTGCATTGGAATCACTGTATTGAATGCTGAGCTGAAATCTATGAACAACAGCCTGGCATAGTTGTTCTTCTCTTAAAGATGCTCCAATGTGAGATGAAATGCCGAAATGGCATCAGCAGTTGATCTATTTGCCCAGTAGGCAAACTGCAGTGGGTCAAAGAATTGGGGTAGTACTGTAGTCAAATTCCTTTTAACCAGTCTTTTAAAACATTTCATTACATCTGATGTAAGGGCCACTGCATTTCCTATAGCCACCACTTTCAAGTATATTTGGCTGCATATTCTGCAGTTCTCTGCACCTTACGTCCAACTCTGAGTTCACCTCACTCTCCTTTTGCTCTAGTCAGTGGTGGATATTCAGCATAGCACCCTCAGTGCCTCTAATGTAGTGTAGAAATCTTATCTCAGCACACTTTGCATATGCACCTAGCCATAAGCAAAGTCTGCTGTTGCTGTCCATCATTCATCTATGTTTAACCAGTGCCACTAGTGTGCAGGGCCCAAAAAGACACTCTTGCTCTGTGACCACGCTCTGTGTTACAAAGTCTGTTACGTCCCTGGAGTAGCACTGAAATGCAAACAGATAAACTTTGTACAGCCTGCAGAAGTCTGCAGTCTTGCAGTCAATGTACTTCCCCATTCTGGAATCCCAACTTGATTTACTATGCTATACGTGCGCTGTCTCTCTCTCTCTTTATCTGTCTTTCTCTCACTCTCTCTCATACATGCACACAAGCACATACATTCATGAAGCCATCAAAATGTTCTTGCCTATGAACATTTTAATCCTGAACCAAATCATTCAGACACACACACACACACACACACACACACACACACACACACACACACACACACACATATGCATAGCCATGTGTGTGTGTAAAAATTTGATGGAAAGCATCTGCCTCTGACCTTTTATTCCAGGTAATGTAATTTCTCTACAAAACTCACTACAGCAGTGCTGCATATAGGCTGACATGCTGTGTGCCCCTCCATACCTGTTGTGTTCTAGGCAGTGCTGTTGGACGCAGGCTGCCATGCTGTGTGCTCTTACATATCTGATGTGTTATGAGCTGTGCTACTGGACACAGGCTGTTACTCTGTGTGCCCTTCCATATCTGATGTGTTCTAGGCTGTGCTGCTAGACACACACTGCCATGCTGTCTGCCCTTCCATACCTGATGTGTTCTAGGCTCTGCTGCTGGACACAGGCCACCATGCTGTGTGTCCTTCCATATCCGATGTGTTCTAGGCTTCCCTGCTGGACACAGGCTGCCATGCTGTGTGCTGTTTCATATTTGACATGTTCTAGGCTGTAGACTGATTGGGTAGTGCAGTTTTACACAGTATATGTATTGCATAACAATGCTGTGGTAATTAAGTAATATTAAACAGTGATGGAGTAGCATCCACTTTGTGAGAATCATTTTTTATGTAGTTACAAATAAGTAATTGAGAGTTTACACACTGGGGTGGGAGTAAGGATTATAACTAGTCTATTTCTACAGGAGGTGTGACATGGACACACAACAGTACACCATGAAAATGTGTGTGCCTGCAGGTAGGTGGGACCTTTAATTAAGATCAATATGTATGTTAGATACAGGACTGTGGGGTTTATAATTAACAAATCTTTGTGACAGGGACAGGACTGAACTGAAATACAGGGGTGTGAAAGCAGACTATAGCTGAGGAACTAAATGTGTACATACTGGATACAGGACTGACAGAGAGTTGGATCTCTACTGACTTGTGTTTGCCAGGAACAAAGTTGTTATATTGTGGGGTGTAATGGGGTGGGAGATTACTGTATTGCCAGAGACAGTGTTACTCTGTAGTGGGTTGGAATAACTGTCATACTGTGCATCGCCATGCTTTTGAGCTGCTTTGTAGTACTTTGAGAGTCAGCTTTATTTTTTTTCTGTTAGGATCACTGCATTTCAACCAAGATACATTGATGGCAGGTTACATTTTTTACAGGCAGGTGCTTGGGAGAGGTGCATAGAATGGGACAGGCTAGTGTTTATTCACAAGTCTTTGCCTGAAATTATTGTAGAACTGGATGCCCAGTTCTGGACCTGATGATTAGATGGCAATACCTTGGGTCTAACCAGTAGAGTGTCATGGCAATCGAGTGCCACCAGTGATCACAAGTCTTGATCATCAAATAGCATTATTTCTCTGTTAGCTTGCTGAAGTTTAAGGCTATGCAAGCATGGAGAAGAAAGAAACAATTTCCACTGCATTTTATCGACTGTATGGTGCTTGATGAATGATTTCTTTGGCATGTGTTGTTTCTAGTGATTAGGTCACTAACACCTTTGATATGTGCATTATCTTTCTGTAGTCAAGATTCAGTTGGGTCCCAATTATTTGTGCAGCAATTACTTATTCTAGATTTGATTGCTGTGCAGCAAGAAAGATTTATTTTGAAATTAGATCACAGGATCATAGGAAGTTACTAGGCTATTGGCCCTGTGGCCCTTACAAGCCTAGCCAAGAATTTAGCCCATGTTCCAACAAGTCAGCACCCTGTACTACTGTCCAGCAGGGACACAGGTGGAATCTCAGGGGTGTATTTTCTGTTCCCCATCCAGTTATCCAGGTCGTGCTTAAAAAGGTTTAATGAGGTCCTCTGCTTTACATGGAAAGGGAGTATATTCCACATCAGGTGGAGTCTCTGGGACACAAATCTGCCCCACCAACATGTCCTATTGATGTCACAGACCAGGTTGAGGTTGCACATGCGGGTTACTTGAGTGGAGCTTGACTTGCAGATATGCAGCAGTCCCATCAGGGAGGGGTCTAAGACTGCTTTATATGCCAGACATAGGTCACCTCTGAGGAGTCTGTGGGAGACTGAGTAGAGGGACAGGGCTTTTAGCCTATCTGTGTAGCGTAGATGTTTGAGGACCTGGATTTTCTGGGTGAGGAACCTCTGTGATCTCTCCAACTGCTGCATGTGCTTTGTGAAGTACATGCCGAAAAGGGCATTGTACTCAATAATGGGTCTTATAAGGGAAGAATACAGGGATGTTATGACCACTTGTCCCTTGATCAGATACCCTTACAACTGAGGTGGGCCATGTCGAAAGCTTTCCATACAATGGAGGCAATATGGTGGCCAAAAGTCAGTTTGCTATCAACCTGGGTGTCCAAGTCTCTCACAGTTTATTGCATGCTTAGTACCTTATTATCAATGTGATAATTTGTGGGGAGGTCACTCTCCCCAAATGGGATGATGATGCATTTTTTGGCATTCAGTTTGAAGCCATGTTTCTGGCACCAGTCATTTGGGTGAGACCCTTTTGGAGGATGTCCACATCACTAGGGGAATTGATGACAGCACCTAGCTTGCAGTCATCTTCAAACTTGATCAGACATAGCCCACTAGATTTGGCCTGCACCTTTGAGAAGTATATCCCAAACTGCAGAGGCCCCAAGACCAATCACTGGGGTACACCGCTTGTTATGGGTCTACTACTTGTGGTGGCTTCCCCTATTTTGACTAGGTGGGGTTTGTCAGTGAGCTAATTTGCTACCTATCTGGTAACATATGGACTGATGCCTAGTTGAGAGAGTTTATCTGTTACACCTGAGTGCAGAATAGTATTGAAGGCTTTAGCCAGGTCAAGGTAGGTGGTGCCCATCATCTTCCTCTCATCTATGGCCTTGGTTACTGTCTCAAATAAGTCAACCAAATTTAACAGGCATGACCTCCCCTTGACAAAACCAAACTCTGTGGGATCAAGTGTCTGGAGGTTGCCAATGTCCTTGTTAATGGGGTTCATGATAATCTGCTCCATGGCCTTGCAGATCAGGCTAGTTAGGCTGATTGGTCTATAATTTCCTGGATCGGTGGACACTCCACCTTTGTGCAAAAGGAGGACAGTAGCTGTCCTCCACTCAACTGGGATGAAGCCAGTACTCAGGCTTTAGTTGACTAGGGTGCCTAATGGTCCTGCAAGTTCCTGCCTGAGTTCATGTAGGATGCAGCATGGGATGTTACTGGGTCCCATGGAGGCTGTATTTTTTGCCTTTGAGAGGGCACTGATGACTTGCTGTTAGAGATAAGGGGAGGGGGGCAGGTACTGGGGATGTCCTGTTTTACTGATGAGGGACAGAGAAGTGAAGTTTTCACTGAACCTGTCTGCCAGTAGGATGTCTATATCTACAGCGTTTCTGTATGTGGTGTGCTTGACCATCAGTTCTGAGCAAGTCTGGATGCTTCCCTTGAGATTGCAGACATATGTGAAGAAGGCCTTATGACTGTCTTTAGTAGATGTGGCCAGTTTGGACTCAAAGTTTACTTTGGAGGAGTTCACTAGTGCTCTTATTTGCTTGTTCAGGCTAAGGAGAGATTGCTTCCAATTAGGCACCTGCTCCTTCTTGGTCCTGGACAGCAATTTCTTTCCTTTTATTATAGCGTTTATTTATTGTAGATGTCCACCAGACAGGTTTACTCTTCCTTGAGGAAGATGATTTCGTCCTGTCTGGTATTCCTGAACCCATGCAGCTGTATAAATACTCATGTAGTACTTTGGTGAAGGTTTGGACATATGTACCAGTTCCTATGGAGGGGGAGGAGGCTGTGAAGCTGTTTATACCTTCCCTCAGGACGTTGTAATCATCTTTGGAGAATTTTTTTTACCCTAGCTGGGGAGATTGTGACTTCAAAAGTGACTGCTTTGTGGATGATGACACTGTAGGGATGCTGCAGTGGTTACTCATGTTGGTTAATACCAAGTCCAAGATATTTTCACCTCTTGTGGGGGGTGTCATCCAACTGGTCCAAGGCATTTGCATTGATGAAATCAAGGAATCTCTGGGCATTTGTGTTTTGGCATGAGTATTTCTTCCAATCTATGGTTGGATAGTTAAAGTCATCCAGGATCAAGGTAAAGGGGTGAATCTTGATAGATTAGAAGAGGTCCAGATAGGTGGAGTGGGCATATTGAGTCAGAGTTGGAGACATATAGCTAGCTATGATTTGAATAGGGATCGTCAGTTGTTAACTGCACCTGGGGTGTTTCCTGTGCATCATATTGTTTGACCAGCCAAGAGGTGTGTAGGTCTTTTATATATATTGCAACTCCGCCTCCTTTTGTTTTGCTGCCCACGGTTTGGGGTCTGAATGAATGATAGGAAGAGTAACCTGGTATGGCTGGGGTGCTCTGCACAGCTTTCAACCAGGTTTCTGTGACTGCACAAATGTCAACTTCTTCCAGGGTTAAGAATGCTTCCAATGAGTGCAGTTTCATGTTTAGACTCCCAACGTTTAGCAGCATGACTTTAATTTACGGTTTGATGAAATTTTCATGTTGGTAGTTTTGACCTCATGGCATTGCCTAAAAAGGCACTATGGGGGAGGCAAGAGCCTTTGCCAAGAGCCAGAAGCTCAAGGGAGACAGATGCAGGCCATCTTTGGCAAAGCATCATCGTTTGTCAATCATATCACCCCAGGCTGTCAGGTACTGGATCCCTTTGGAATGGCACCAGAAACTAAGCCAATTGTTAAAGTCAATCATTTTCTGTTTGCATTGAGACATCATTCTGGGTGATGGTAGAATGCTGCTTAAGGCTAAGAACATACCTGCCTGAGAAACATACTCAACGAGCTCAATCATGTCTTTCTTCATATAGCCCAGGGAAGTACGTTTCAAGTCATTCACTCCAACATGGACTGTGACAGAGTTATAACAGTACCAGTTGAGGGACTTGAGTGCATTGGTGATATGGCGGATTCTGGCACCAGACAAACAAATAATCATGACTTTATCCATGTCCAGCCTGGTGAGGGGCATATCTGTGTGCCTCACAATGGAGTCTCCTATGACTAATATGTTGGGGTTTATGTTTAGGCCTTAGTGGCTGTGAGACACAGGTGTGTGGGCTATGTGTGGTGTGTGGTGTGGTAGGCCGTGGTGTTTGCGTGCGTTTATGCCTAGGAGGTCTCTTTTGTTTGTGTATGCTTTTGTTGAGGGCCTCTGCATATGTGGGGGTATGTTGTGTAGGTGTGGGTGGTGTTTGAGGTGTGGTGTTTGTATTGCCAACTTTTGAGTGCCAGGTACATTGGTTTGTGGGGGAGAGAGCAATGACACTAGGTGCTTGATGTAATTGTATCTCTCACAAATTGTGTTCATAGGTGGTAGTAGTAAAAGGTTTCCATGTACATGAGGCAGTTGCTACACTGTCTCAGGATGTCCATATCAACCAGACTGGCAGGAAAAAATGTAGGAAATTGACCATACTTATTTGTCAGAAACTGAAAGGGCTAAGAGGGTAAAGGATTGAAGGTCTAAGAGTAGTACTACTAAATGATAACACAAGTGCTACTAAGGGAAAGTGTGTAGCTGGAATACCTCAAAAAGGGTTAAAAACCATGCAGCTGAAGCTCTGTATGCACAGACCTGTATCTAGAATATACTACTCAATTTTAAGGTTAAGAACACAGTAAAAAAAACTCACAATGAAGCACTGATTAATCACTTATAGTTAAAATAACAAAACTCACAGTATGTAAAAATACAGTTAAACAGCAAAAAAATACAGTAAAATGCAGTTAAACAATAATGAATTGTAGTAGATAACAATGAAATATAGTTAATCAGTAGATTGCTTTAAAACAGTAGCTCACAATCACAGCAGTAACAGACAACACAAAATAAAGCAGCAATTCAGTAGAATACTGTCATCAATTTAACGAGGCTACCAACAAGCAGTAATAAATACATCAAACTAAATGCAGTTGAATTTCTAACCGCAAGCAGCAAAATGAAGTAGGAAGAAGTACAGTTTTTTTTTTTTTTAAGTAGAAAGTAAGGAGACAGAAGATAATATGTTAATTCAAGGTTCAGACGCTAAAAGCTGGGACTTTACAAAGTTCTCACTATAAACAGTAGAATGAGCTGATGTAATGTGACTGGGGGAAGTGTCCAGTATCAATCTTATCTCTCTGCAGCTGTGAACAGCTTGAGCAACAAGTACAAACTGGTTTAAAACACTGGCTATTAAAGGGAGAGAAACAGAAACTAGACAAATTATCATCCAATCAAAATAACACAGTGTTGCAGGAATGCTTCTAGCTAGATCAAACCACACTGTTTCTCTCTCCCACAAAGAAACAGCTAGGCCTCTCTAGATAAAAGATTTCAGTACAAGCTCCAAAGGTGACAGACAGTAACATACATTCAGCTCTAACACACAACAAAAAGGAGACTAAAAACAGTTGCACTGATTAAACAGATATACGGTAAAACAGAAGTGCAGAAAACAGTTGAAAATATCACAGCAGAGCAAAAGGCAAAAGGCCTATCTCAGTGCAGCTTTGAACAGCTTCAGCAAACATATACAAACTAGTTTAAAACACTGGCTATTAAATGCAGAGAAACAGAAACTAGCCAGATTATTCAATCAAAATACCACAGTGTTGCAGGAATATTTCTAGCTAGATCATGCTGTTTCTCTCTCCCACAAAGAAACATCTAGGCCTCTCTAGGCAAAATATTTCACTACAAACTCCAAAGGTCACAGGCAGTAACAGATATTCAGCTCTAAAAGAACAAACAAAAGATAATAAAAACAGTTGCACAGATTAAACAGATATGCAGTAAAACAGAAGTGTAGAAAACAGTTGAAAATAAGCACTTATCTTTTTCCAATATCATAGCAGAGCAAATAACAGAAGGCCTATCTCACTGCAGGTTTGAACAGCTTGAGCAAACAAGTACAAAGTGGATTAAAAACAAAAAGAAGACAAAAAACAGGTGCACTGATTAAAAAGATACACAGTAAAACAGAAGTGCAGAAAACAGTTGAAAATAAGCACCAATCTTTTTCCAGTATCACCGTTGATCAAATGGTAGAAGGCCTATCTCACTGCAGGTTTGAATAGCTTGAAAAAACAACTACAAACTGATTTAAAACCCTGGCTATTAAAGGCAGAGAAACGGAAACCAGCCAAATTATCTAATTAAAATAACACAGTATTGCAGGAATACTTCTAGCAAGAACAAACCAAACTGATTCTCTCTCTCTCTCTCAGAAAGAAACAGCTAGACCTCTCTAGACAAAAGATTTCAATACAAGCTCCAAAGGTCAAAGACAGTAACAGATATTCATCTCTAACAGACAACAAAAAGGAGACTAAAAACAGTTGCACTGATTAAACAGGTATACAGTAAAACAGACGTGCAGAAATCAGTTGAAAATAAGCACTTATCTTTTTCCAGAATCATAGCAAACCAAATGGCAAAAGGCCTATCTTTCTGAAGCTTTGAACAGCTTGAGCTAAAAAGTACAAACTAGTTTAAAACACTGGCTATTAAAGGCAGAGAAACAGAAACGAGCCAAATTATTCAATCAAAATAACAGTGTTGCAGTAATGCTTTCAGCAAGTTTAAGCCACACTGATTCTCTCTCACACAAAGAAACAGCTAGGCATCTCTAGACAAAAGATTTCACTACAAGCTCCAAAGGTCAAATACAGTAACAGATATTCAGCTCTAACACACAACAAAAAGGAGACTAAAAACGGTTGCACTGATATAAACAGATATGCAGTAAAACAGAAGTGCAGAAAACAATTGAAAATACGTACTTATCTTTTTCTGATATCACTGCAAAACAAATAGCAAAAGGCCTATCTCACTGCAGCTTTGAACAGCTTTTGCAAATGAATAAAAACTGGTTTAAATATATTGGCTATTAAAGGCAGAGAAACAGAAACCAGACAAATTAGCTAGTCAAAATAACACAGGGTTACAGGAATGGTTCTAGTAAGATCAAAGCACACTGATTCTCTCTCTCACATAGAAACAGCTAGACTTCTCTAGAAAAAAGATTTCAATACAAGCTCCAAAAGTCACAAACAGTAAAATATATTCAGCTCTTACAGAAAATAAAAAGGAGACTAAAAAACAGTGGCACTGATTAAACAGATATACAGTAAAACAGACATGCAGAAATCAGTTGAAAATAATAACTTATTTTTTTCCAATATCACAGCAGACCAAATGGCAGAAGGCCTATCTCTCTGAAACTTTGAATACCTTGAGCAAACAAGTAAAAACTGGTTTAAAACACTGGCTATTAAAGGCAGAGAAACAGAAACCAGCCAAATTATCCAATCAAAATAACATTGTTGCAGTAATGCTTTTAGCGAGATCAAACCACACAGATTCTCTCTCACACAAAGAAAGAGCTAGGCCTCTCTAGACAAAAGATTGCACTACAAGCTCCAAAGGTCAAAGACAGTAGCAGATATTCAGCTCTAACACAAAAAAGGAGAGTAAAAAACAGTTGCTCTGATTAAACAGATATGCAGTAAAATAGAAGTGCAGAAAACAATTCAAAATAAGCACTTATATTTTTCCAATATCACAGCAAAACAAATAGCAAAAGGCATATCTCACTACAGCTTTGAACAGCTTGAGCAAACAAGTACAAACTGGTTTTAATATACTGGCTATTAAAGGTAGAGAAACAGAAACCAGCTAAATTATCCAGTCAAAATCATACAGTGTTACAGGAATAGTTCTAACAAGATCAAACCACACTGATTCTCTCTCTCACAAGGAAATAGCTAAACGTCTCTATACAAAAGATTTCAATACAAGCTCCGAAAGTCATAAACAGTAACAGATATTCAGCTCTAAAAGACAATAAAAAGAAGACTAAAAACAGTTTCACTTATTAAACAGATATGCAGTAAAACAGAGGCATAGAAAATAGTTGAAAATAAGCACTCATCTTTTTCCAATATCACAGCAGCGCAAATGCAGAAGGCCTCTCTCACTGCAGCTTTGAGCAGTTTAAACAAATATGTACAAGCTGGGTTAAAACACTGGCTATTAAAGGCAGAGAATCAGAAACCAGCCAGATTACACAGTGTTGCAGGAAGATTTCTAGCTAGATCAAACCACAATGATTCTCTCTTCCACAGAGAACCAGCTAGGCCTCTCTAGACGAAAGATTTCACTACAAGCTCCAAAAGTCACAAACAGTAAAAAGTATTCTGTTCTAACAGACAACACAAAGGATAATAAAAACAGTTGCACAGACTAAACAGATATGCAGTAAAACAGAAGTGTAGAAAACAGTTGAAAATAAGCACCTATCTTTTTCCAGTATCACAGCAGCGCAAATGCAGAAGGCCTCTCGCACTGCAGCTTTAAACAGCTTGAGCAAACAAGTACAAAGTGGTTTAAAACACTCGCTATAAAACCAGAGAAACAGAAACCCGCCAAATTATCCAATCAACATAACAGTGTTGCAGGAGTGCTTCTAGCTAGATCAAACCACAGTGTCTCTCTCTCCCACAAAGAAACAGCTAGGCCTCCCTAGACAAAAGATTTCAGTACAAGCTCCTAAGGTGACAGACAGTAGCAGATATTCAGGTCTAACAGGCAATGAAAAGGAGAGTAAAAACAGCTGCACTAATTAAAAAATACACAGTAAAACAGAAGTGCAGTAAACAGTTAAAATAAGCACATATCTTTTTCCAATATCACAGTAGATCAAATGGTAGAAGGCCTATCTCACTGCAGGTTTGAATAGCTTGAAAAAACAACTACAAACTGATTTAAAACCCTGGCTATTAAAGGCAGAAAAACAGAAACCAGCCAAATTATCTAATTAAAATAACACAGTATTGCAGGAATACTTCTAGCAAGAACAAACCAAACTGATTCTCTCTCTCTCTCAGAAAGAAACAACTAGACTTTTCTAGACAAAAGATTTCAATACAAGCTCCAAAGGTCAAAGACAGTAACAGATATTCATCTCTAACAGACAACAAAAAGGAGACTAAAAAACAGTTGCACTGATTAAACAGGTATACAGTAAAACAGACGTGCAGAAATCAGTTGAAAATAAGCACTTATCTTTTTCCAGTATCACAGCAAACCAAATGGAAAAGGCCTATCTCTCTGACGCTTTGAACAGCTTGAGCTAAAAAGTACAAACTAGTTTAAAACACTGGCTATTAAAGGCAGAGAAACCAAAACGAGCCAAATTATTCAATCAAAATAACAGTGTTGCAGTAATGCTTTCAGCAAGTTCAAGCCACACTGATTCTCTCTCATACAAAGAAACAGCTAGGCATCTCTAGACAAAAGATTTCACTACAAGCTCCAAAGGTCAAATACAGTAACAGATATTCAGCTCTAACACACAACAAAAAGGAGACTAAAAACAGTTGCACTGATATAAACAGATATGCAGTAAAACAGAAGTGCAGAAAACAATTGAAAATACGTACTTATCTTTTTCTAATATCACTGCAAAACAAATAGCAAAAGGCCTATCTCACTGCAGCTTTGAACAGCTTTTGCAAATGAGTAAAAACTGGTTTTAATATATTGGCTATTAAAGGCAGAGAAACAGAAACCAGACAAATTAGCTAGTCAAAATAACACAGGGTTACAGGAATGGTTCTAGTAAGATCAAAGCACACTGATTCCCTCTCTCACATAGAAACAGCTAGACCTTTCTAGAAAAAAGATTTCAATACAAGCTCCAAAAGTCACAAACAGTAAAATATATTCAGCTCTTACAGAAAATAAAAAGGAGACTAAAAAACAGTGGTGCTGATTAAACAGATATACAGTAAAACAGACATGCAGAAATCAGTTGAAAATAAGCACTTATCTTTTTCCAATATCACAGCAGACCAAATGGCAGAAGGCCTATCTCTCTGAAACTTTGAATACCTTGAGCAAACAAGTAAAAACTGGTTTAAAACACTGGCTATTAAAGGCAGAGAAACAGAAACCAGACAAATTATCCAATCAAAATAAAGTGTTGCAGTAATGCTTTCAGCAAGATCAAGCCACAATGATTCTCCCTCACACAAAGAAACAGCTAAGCCTCTCCAGACAAAAGATTTCACTACAAGCTGCAAAGGTCAAAGACAGTAACAGATATGCAGCTCTAACACACAACACAAAGGAGGCTAAAAAACAGTTGCACTGATTAAACAGATATGCAGTAAAACAGAAGTGCAGAAAACAGTTGAAAATATGTACTTATCATTTTCCAATATCACAGCAAAATAAATAGCAGAAGGCATATCTCACTGCAGCTTTGAACATCTTGAGCAAACAAGTACAAACTGGTTTTAATATACTGGCTATTAAAGGCAGAGAAACAGAAACCAGCCAAATTATCCAATCCAAATAACTTAGTGTTACAGGAATGATTGTGGCAAGATCAAACCATACTGATTCTCTCTCACACAAAGAAACAGACGTCTCTAGACAAAAGATTTCAATACAAGCTCCAAAGGTCTTAAACAGAAACAGATATTCAGCTCTAACAGACAATAAGAAGGAGGTTAAAGCACAGTTGCACTCATTAAACAGATATGCAGTAAAACAGAGGTGTAGAAAATAGTTGAAAATAAGCACTTTTCTTTTTCCAGTATCACAGGAGTGTCAATGCAGAAGACCTCTCTCACTGCAGCTGTAAGCAGCTTGAGCAAACAAGTACAAGCTGGTTTAAAACACTGGCTATTAAAGGCAGACAATCGGAAACCAGCCAAATTATCCAGTCAAAATAACACAGTGTTGCAGGAATGCGTCTAGCTAAATCAAACCACACTGATTCTCTCTCCCACAGAGAAGCAGCTAGGCTTCTCTAGACAAAATATTTCAGTAAAAGCTCCAAGGGTCACAAACAGTAACAAATATTCAGCTCTAATAGACAACACAGTGGAGAATAAAAACAGTTGCACAGATTAAACTGATAAGCAGTAAAATAGAGATGTAGAAAACAGTTGCAAATAAGCACTTATCTTTTTCCACTATCACAGCAGAGCAAATAACAGAAGGCCTATCTCACTGCAGCTTTGAACAGCTTGAGCAAACAAGTACAAAGTGGTTTAAAACACTGGCTATTAAACGAGAGAAACAGAATCCCACCAAATTATCCAATCAAAATAACACAGTGTTGCAGGAATGTTTCTAGCTAGATCAAACCACACTGATTCTGTCTCCCACAAAGAAACAGCTAGGCCTCTCTAGACAAAAGATTTCACTACAAGCTCCAAAAGTCACACACAGTAACAGATATTCAGTTGTTACAGACAATAAAAAGGAGACTAAAAATCACTTGCACTGATTAAACAGATTAACAGTAAAATAGATGTGCAGAAGAGTTGAAGATAAGTACTTATCTTTTTCCAATATAACAACACAAAATATAGCAGAAGCCCTATCTCACTGCAGATTTGAACAGATTTTGCAAACAGGTACATATTGGTTTTAATATACTGGCTAGTAAAGGCAAAGAAACAGAAACCAGCCAAATTATCCATTCAAAATAACATAGTCTTGTAGGAATGGTTCTAGCAAGATCCAACCACACTGATTCTCTCTCTCTCTCTCACAAAGAAACAGCTAGACCTCTCTAGACAAAAGATTTCAATACGAGCTCCAAAGGTCACAAACAGTAACAGATATTCAGCTCATTCAGACAATAAAAAGGAGGACTAAAAACAGTTGCACTGATTAAACAGATATATAGTAAAACAAACATGGAGAAATCAGTTGAAAATATGCACTTGTCTTTTGCCAATATCACAGCAGACCAAATGGCAGAAGGCCTATCTCTCTGAAGCTTTGAACAGTTTGAGCAAACAAGTACAAACTGGTTTAAAACACTGGCTATTAAAGGTAGAGAAACAGAAACCAGCCAAATTATCCAATCAAAATAACAGAGTTGCAGTAATGCTTTTAGCGAGATCAAACCACACAGATTCTCTCTCACACAAAGAAAGAGCTAGGCCTCTCTATACAAAAGATTGCACTACAAGCTCCAAAGGTCAAAGACATTAGCAGATATTCAGCTCTAACACAAAAAAGGAGAGTAAAAAACAGTTGCTCTGATTAAACAGATATGCAGTAAAACAGAAGTGCAGAAAACAATTCAAAATAAGCACTTATATGTTTCCAATATCACAGCAAAACAAATAGCAGAAGGCATATCTCACTGCAGCTTTGAACAGCTTGAACAAACAAGTACAAACTGGTTTTAATATACTAGCTATTAAAGGTAGAGAAACAGAAACTAGCTAAATTATCCAGTCAAAATCATACAGTGTTACAGGAATAGGTCTAGCAAGATCAAACCACACTGATTATGTCTCTCACAAAGAAACAGCTAAACGTCTCTATACAAAAGATTTCAATACAAGCTCCGAAAGTCATAAACAGTAACAGATATTCAGCTCTAAAAGACAATAAAAAGAAGACTAAAAAACAGTTTCACTTATTAAACAGATATGCAGTAAAACAAAGGTGTAGAAAATAGTTGAAAATAAGCACTCATCTTTTTCCAATATCACAGCAGCGCAAATGCAGAAGGCCTCTCTCACTGCAGCTTTGAGCAGTTTAAACAAATATGTACAAGCTGGTTTAAAACACTGGCTATTAAAGGCAAAGAATCAGAAACCAGCCAGATTATCCAGTGAAAATAATACAGTGTTGCAGGAAGATTTCTAGCTAGATCAAACCACAATGATTCTGTCTTCCACAGAGAA
The DNA here is from genome assembly GCF_019279795.1 of Protopterus annectens. Lineage (NCBI taxonomy): Eukaryota > Metazoa > Chordata > Ceratodontiformes > Protopteridae > Protopterus > Protopterus annectens. Next base: position 655,098,932 of record NC_056741.1, on the reverse strand, counting down.
CCAGCTAGGCCTCTCTAGACAAAAGATTTCACTACAAGCTCCAAAAGTCACAAACAGTAACAAGTATTCTGTTCTAACAGACAACACAAAGGATAATAAAAACAGTTGCACAGATTAAACAGATATGTAGTAAAACAGAAGTGTAGAAAACAGTTGAAAATAAGCACTTATCTTTTTCCAGTATCACAGCAGCACAAATGCAGAAGGCCTCTCGCACTGCAGCTTTAAACAGCTTGAGCAAACAAGTACAAAGTGGTTTAAAACACTCGCTATAAAACCAGAGAAACAGAAACCCGCCAAATTATCCAATCAACATAACAGTGTTGCAGGAGTGCTTCTAGCTAGATCAAACCACACTGTTTCTCTCTCCCACAAAGAAACAGCTAGGCCTCCCTAGACAAAAGATTTCAGTACAAGCTCCAAAGGTGACAGACAGTAACAGATATTCAGCTCTAACACACAACAAAAAGGAGACTAAAAAACAGTTGCACTGATTAAACAGATACGTAGTACAACAGAAGTGTAGTAAACAGTTGAAAATAAGCACTTATCTTTTTCCAATATCACAGTAAAACAAATGGCAGAAGGCCTATCTCACTGCAGCTTTAAACAGCTTGACCAAAGATATACAAACTGGTTTAAAACACGGGCTATTAATTGCAGTGAAACAGAAACCAACCAAATTATCCATTGAAAATAACACACTCTTGCAGGAATGGTTCTAGCAAGATCAAACCACAATGATTCTCTTTCTCACAAAGAAATAGTTAGACCTCTCTAGACAAAATATTTCAATACAAGCTCCAAAGGTCGCAAACAATAACAGATATTCAGCTCATTCAGACAATAAAAAGGAGACTAAAAAACAGTTGCACTGATTAAATAGATATATAGTAAAACAGACATGCAGAAATCAGTTGAAAATAAACACTTGTCTTTTGCCAATATCACAGCAGACCAAATGGCAGAAGGTCAATCTTTCCGAAGCTTTGAACAGCGTGAGCAAACAAGTACAAACTGGTTTAAAAGACTGACTATTAAAGGCAAAGAAACAGAAACCAGCCAAATTATCCAATCAAAATAACAGAGTTGCAGTAATGCTTTTAGCGAGATCAAACCACACAGATTCTCTCTCACACAAAGAAAGAGCTACGTCTCTCTAGACAAAAGATTTCACTACAAGCTCCAAAGGTCAAAGACAGTAACAGATATCCTGCTCTAACACACAAAAAAGGAGAGTAAAAACAGTTGCACTGATTAGACAGATATGCAGTAAAACAGAAGTGCAGAAAACAGTTCAAAATAAGCACTTATCTTTTTCCAATATCACAGCAAAACAAATAGCAGAAGACATATCTCACTGCAGCTTTGAACAGCTTGAGCAAAGAAGTACAAACTGGTTTTAATATACTGGCTATTAAAGGTAGAGAAACAGAAACCAGCTAAATTATGTAGTCAAAATCATACAGTGTTACAGGAATAGTTCTAGCAAGATCAAACCACACTGATTCTCTCTCTCACAAAGAAACAGCCAGACATCTCTACACAAAAGATTTCGATACAAGCTCCAAAAGTCATAAACAGTAAGAGATATTCAGCTCTAAAAGACAATAAAAAGGAGACTAAAAAACAGTTTCACTTATTAAACAGATATGCAGTAAAACAGAGGTGTAGAAAATAGTTGAAAATAAGCACTTATCTTTTTCCAATATCACAGCAGTGCAAATGCAGATGGCCTCTCTCACTGCAGCTTTGAGCAGTTTAAACAAATATATACAAGCTGGTTTAAAACACTGGCTATTAAAGGCAGAGAATCAGAAACTAGCCAAATTATCCAGTGAAAATAACACAGTGTTGCAGGAATGCTTCTAGCTAGATCAAACCACAATAATTCTCTCTTCCACAGAGAACCAGCTAGGCCTCTCTAGACAAAAGATTTCACTACAAGCTCCAAATGTCCCAAACAGTAACAAATATTTTGTACTAACAGAAAACACAAAGGAGAATAAAAACAGTTGCACAGATTAAACAGATATACAGTAAAACAGAGGTGTAGAAACAGTTGAAAATAAGCACTTATCTTTTTCCAGTATCACAGCAGCGCAAATGCAGAAGGCCTCTCGCACTGCAGCTTTAAACAGCTTGAGCAAACAAATACAAAGTGGTTTAAAACACTCGGTATAAAACCAGAGAAATAGAATCCCGCCAAAGTATCCAATCAAAATAACACAGTGTTGCAGGAATGCTTTTAGGTAGATCAAACCACACTGTTTCTCTCTCCCACAATGAAACAGCTAGGCCTCTCTAGACAAAATATTTCAGTACAAGCTCCAAAGGTGACAGTAACAGATATTCAGCTCTAACAGGACATAAAAAGGAGACTAAAAACATTTGCACTGATTAAAAAAATACACAGTAAAACAGAAGTGCACAAAACAGTTGAAAATAAGCACTTATCTTTTTCCAGTATCACAGTAGATCAAATGGTAGAAGGCCTATCTTACTGCAGCTTTGAGCAGCTTGAGAAAACAAGTACAAACTGATTTAAAACCCTGGCTATTAAAGGCAGAGAAACAGAAACCAGCCAAATTATCCAATCAAAGTAACACAGTGTTGCAGGAATGCTTCTAGCAAGATCAAACCAAACTGAGTCTCTCTCTCTCTCTCTCTCTCCCTCTCAGAAAGAAACAGCTAGACCTCTCTGAACAAAAGATTTCAATACAAGCTCCAAAGGTCAAAGACAGCAACAGATATTCAGCTCTAACAGACAACACAAAGGAGACTAAAAAACAGTTGCACTGATTAAACAGGTATACAGTAAAACAGACGTGCAGAAATCAGTTGAAAATAAGCACTTATCTTTTTCCATTATCACCGCAGACCAAATGGCAAAAGGCCTATCTCTCTGAAGCTTTGAACAGCTTGAGCTAAAAAGTACAAACTAGTTAAAAACACTGGCTATTAAAGGCAGAGAAACAGAAACTAGCCAAATTATCCAATCAAAATAACAGTGTTGCAGTAATGCTTTCAGCAAGATCAAGCCACACTGATTCTCTCTCACACTAACAAACAGATAGGCCTCTCTAAAGAGAAGATTTCACTACAAGCTCCAAAGGTCAAAGACAGTAACAGATATTCAGCTCTAACACACAACAAAAAGAAGACTAAAAACAGTTGCACTGATTAAACAGATACGCAGTAAATCAGAAGTGCAGAAAACAATTGAAAATACGTACTTATCTTTTTCCAATATCACTGCAAAACAAATAGCAAAAGGCCTATCTCACTGCAGCTTTGAACAGCTTTTGCAAATGAGTAAAAACTGGTTTTAATATATTGGCTATTAAAGGCAGAGAAACAGAAACCAGCCAAATTAGCCAGTCAAAATAGCACAGTGTTGCAGGAATGGTTCTAGTAAGATCAAACCACACTGATTCTCTCTCTCACAAACAGCTAGACATCGCTAGACAAAAGATTTCAATACAAGCTCCAAAGGTCTTAAACAGAAACAGATATTCAGCTCTAACAGACAATAAAAAGGAGGCTAAAGGACAGTTGCACTAATTGAACAGATATGTAGTAAAACAGAGGGTAGAAAATAGTTGAAAATAAGCACTTTTCTTTTTCAAGTATCACAGCAGCGTCAATGCAGAAGGCCTCTCTCACTGCAGCTTTGAGTGGCTTGAGCAAACAAGCACAAGCTGGTTTAAAACACTGGCTATTAAAGGCAGACAATCAGAAACCAGCCAAATTATCCAGTCAAAATAACACAGTGTTGTATGAATGCTTCTACATGATCAAACCACACTGATTCTCTCTCCCACAGAGAAACAGCTAGGCTTCTCTAGACAAAATATTTCAGTAAAAGCTCCAAAGGTCACAAGCAGTAACAAATATTCAGCTCTAACAGACAACACAAAGGAGAATAAAAACAGTTGCACAGATTAAACAGATAAGCAGTAAAATAGAGGTGTAGAAAACAGTTGAAAATAAGCACTTATCTTTTTCCAATATCACAACAGAGCAAATAACAGAAGGCCTATCTCATTGCAGCTTTGAACAGCTTGAGCAAACAAGTACAAACTGGTTTAAAACACTAGCTATTAAACCAGAGAAACAGAATCCCACCAAATTATCCAATCAAAATAACACAGTGTTGCAGGAATGCTTCTAGCTAGGTCAAACCACACTGTTTCTGTCTCCCACAAAGAAACAGCTAGGCCTCTCTAGACAAAAGATTTCACTACATGCTCCAAAAGTCACAAACAGTAACAGATATTCAGCTATTACAGACAATAAAAAGGAGACAAAAAATCAGTTGCACTGATTAAACAGATATACAGTAAAATAGATGTGCAGAAGAGATGAAGATAAGTACTTATCTTTTTCCAATATCACAGCAAAAAATATAGCAGACGGCCTATCTCACTGCAGCTTTGAACAGCTTTTGCAAACAAGTACACACTGGTTTTAATATACTGGCTATTAAAGGCAGAGAAAAAGAAACCAGCCAAATTATCCATTCAAAATAACACAGTCTTGCAGAAATGGTTCTAGCAAGATCAAACCACACTGATTCTCTCTCTCACAAAGAAACAGTTAGACCTCCCCAGACAAAAGATTTCAATACAAACTCCAAAGGTCACAAACAGTAACAGATATTCAACTCATTCAGACAATAAAAAGGAGACTAAAAAACAGTTGCACTGATTAAACAGATATGTAGTAGAACAGACATGCAGAAATCAGTTGAAAATAAGCACTTGTCTTTTGCCAATATCACAGCAGACCAAATGGCAGAAGGCCTATCTCTCTGAAGCTTTGAACAGCTTGAGCAAACAAGTACAAACTGGTTTAAAACACTGGCTATTAAAGGCAGAGAAACAGAAACCAGCCAAATTATCCAGTCAAAATAATAGAGTTGCAGTAATGCTTTTAGCGAGATCAAACTACACAAATTCTCTCTCTCTCACAAAAAAAGAGCTAGGCCTCTCTAGACAAAAGATTTCACTACAAGCTCCAAAGGTCAAAGACAGTAACAGATATTCAGCTCTAACACACAAAAAAGGGAGTAAAAAACAGATGTCCTTCATGGTTCACTGTTGCAGTCATCACTGTAGGGTTCTTCCTGCCAGCAGCAGCCCCCAATCAGCCAGAATCCCAAAGTCTGGATCGGGTGCCAGCTGAGGTCGCATTTATCCTGACGTCAATGTGCGGGAAGGTATAAAAACCTCAGCTGATGCCATTTCCCCAGTCTTTCTTGCCGCACTGTGCCCTTTGCAGTTCTCTGATGCTGGTCGGCCTGTTCCTGTTTGTTTTTGGATATAACCCCAGGATTTTCATTTTTTACAAATAAGTACCCTGTTGGGGAGGTCTTTTTCTTGCTCCAGTCAGATGTCAGAAAAAGTTAATAATTGTATTTCTTGTGGGAAGCAAATACCTCACAGGGATTTTCACTCTTACTGTATTCCCTGCCTGGGTACTGACCACGACGTTGCTAATTGTGTGTTTTGTGCTAGATTTAATCAGCGTACTATTAGGCGTAGATATAACTTTGCCTTTTACTATTTTGGAAAAAGGTTTAATTGTAACATGTCTTCAGATTCTTTTCTGGCTTCTGGGGTGTGTAAGAGGCGCAGGGATGCAGACAGGCCTCCGAGGTCCACAGCAAAGGATGTTACTCAGTTATTGCCAGTTGCTGGTTCGTCGGTCGTCAGTGGCCTTTGCAGCCCCTGTCGTCCGCCTCTTTTGAACCAATTGCCTGTACCAACTCCGGTGTGGAGCTGATGGGGTCTTCAGAATTGCCAGGGACTGGACCTTCGGATACTACTCCCTCATTTGGGTCCAGAGCCGGTAGGCAGGTACCGGCTTCTGAGGGAGTTCTCAGGCCTTCACAGCTTCCTGTAAATGTGGATTCGGGTTTACATGCTAAATCAAAGTCTAAGGCTCCAGCTAAAGTAAAGTGGCTAGCACAGGCACCTTTTGGTCAGGGTCCTAGGCCTCAGAGGCAGATGCTTAGGATGGCTGAAGATCTCTCAACTATGATCAGGGTTTCTCATCCTCCTCCTGACAAGAAGCCTAGATTACAGTCCGATTATGATTCTTCAGACTAAATATCTGTTTCTTCTGCTTCTTCCCTTGAGCAGGATTATTCTTTTCCTCTTTATGAGGATTCTGATGCTGAAGATTCCTTTCCTTCCGCCTCTCCTCCTGAGGATTATTCTTTTGGTGAAACTTTGCATGATATGAGGGTGCATTTTCACTGGGAAGTGCAGGAATTCTCTGAATCCAAGAAAAGGCTTAGGGATTTTCTTCTTCTCCCACAGCATAAGCCTCTGGCTATTCCCCCTGTATTGGACATTGTTGATGATGTTTTTTCGGAAGCTTCTCTCTCTCCTGATTCTTTTCCCCTACTCCGGCCAAACCGGATAGGTATTATAGGGTTCCAGATTCTCATAAATTTCTTTTTAAAAATCTTTCGCCTGATCTGGAAACAATTTCTCAGGGTCCTAAGGGTGTTAAAGCAGCCTCTGCTAAAAATCCTATTCCCTTTGACCGAGAGTCCAGGGCTTTGGAGAGATGGGGTAAAAAGGTTTATACTTCTGCTACATTGTCTATTAGGGCTTTGAACTGTCAATTTCATATGCTGAAGTATTAGCAATACCTTTTGTCTGTATTTCAACAAAAGATGTCAGCTGTGTCAATTGGTGTGGATAATCAGGAGTTACAGGATTTATTGCATGCTATTGAACAGGTGGGTAAACATACCCTGCATTGTGGTTTTGATTCTTTGGAAGCTTCTTGTAGAGCTGCAACAACTGGTGCTGTTATTAGATGTCATGCTTGGTTAAGGGATCAAAGCTTGCCGGATCAGATTAAAGCCAAACTTTTGGATGCCCCTTTGCAGCACAATGTTCTGTTTGGATCCAAAGCTGAAGAGGTATTGAAGAAAATGGAAGACACAGCCAAATCTATGTAGACGGTTAAGGATTTTCTACAGGTTCAACCTCCTAGATTTAGCAGACACTGGCCAACTAAACCTTGGTCCTTTCCGGGCTCAGACAGGTCTCAGAGAGGCAGATTCAGGTGTTCCAGAGGTAGGGGACAGTCACAGTCCCATTTTAGGAATAGGCAGTGGAGTGCCCTCTCTCCCAAGGGAGGTGATGATAAGTCTCAACCCTACCAAAAACAGTCTTTATGACTCTCCCTTTCTGGATCCAGGGGCTCTTCTCCTGGAAGCTCCTTTGGGGGGAAGGAATTCTCTTTTTTATCAAAATTGGAAACACATAACCCAGGACAAATAGATTCTGGACGTAGTCTCAAGAGGTTACAGATTTCATTTCCACACCTTGCCAAAACCGAATGGTTGGCCAGACCTGCCAAATCATTAGTGGGCAGAGGCACAATGGCAGGTTCAGTCCCTCCTGGCTATGAGGGCCATATAATTGGTGCCAAATTTAGAAATAGGGCAAGGTTTTTATTTCAGACATTTCCTGGTTCCCAGGAAGGAAAATGCATGGAGACCAATCCTGGACCTCTCTGTACTAAACACCTTCCTAGATATACCAAAATTCATGATGCTCACTCTGCAGCAGCTGCTGCCTATGTTGAGCAAGAATGCTTGGATGGTGACTTTGGACTTAAAAGAAGCTTACCTGCATATTCCTATAAGGCAAGAGTTCAGAAGGTATCTGTGTTTCAAAGTGGGCTAGAAACATTACCAGTTCTCTGTACTGCCCTTTGGCTTATCTACTGCACCCAGGGTCTTTACGAAGTGCCTGGCACCAGTAATGGCATTTTGCAGACAGAAGGGGATTCAAATTTACCCTTATCTGGATGACTGTCTTCTTCAAGCGGACGACAAAGACACTCTACTTCGGCATCTAGCTTATGTGCAGCATCTTCTTCAGTGCCTCGGTTTCACAGTGAATCTAAAGAAATCAAACCTGGTACCCACACAACAGCTTACTTTCCTGGGTGCTCTTCTGAGTACTTCGACCCAGATGGCTTCCTTGACACCAGACAGAAAAGTGCAACTGGCTTCTTTTTTTGGACACCTGGCTTCAATGAAACAGCTGACTGCAAGAAAAATTCTGCAGGCTTTGGGTTACATGGCCTCCTGCATTCTGCTAATACCATATGCAAGGCTGCATATGAGGAAACTGCAGTGGTACCTCAAGAGTGTCTGGTCTCAGCATTACCACAGTTTGGAAACAGTGGTCAAGATTTTGCCTTATCTCCAGCGAGAGTTTCTTTGGTTTCGAAGCCTGTCTACAGAACAAGGGGAAGCCTTTTTGTCCTCCGCCAACCAACCAAGTTCTGACAACGGATGCTTCAGATTATGCATGGGGAGCCCACATGCACAGGAGATGTCTTCAGGGTGTTTGGACGAAGGAGCAAATGCACCTGCACATAAATTTGAAGGAGCTGCTAGCTGTACAGAATGCCCTGATTGCCTTCAGGGACCTTCTTCTGCCAGGACAATTGTTGATACGGACAGACAACACTACAGTGATGTGGTACATCAACAAGCAGGGGGGTCTCACTCTTACCCCCTGTGCAGATTAGCCATGAATCTCTGGTACACTGCTCTGACCTGCAGTGTTGACTTACAGCCACAATTCCTGCCAGGGAAAGACAACACTCTGACAGACGCATTGAGCAGACACATTTCAGATCCTCACGAATGGATGTTGGATGTTCGGATATTCAGGATAATTATAAAGGCTTGGGGATGTCCGGACATAGATCTCTTTGCATCCCCTCAGAATCATCAACTTCCAACATTCTGCACAAGGACCTACCACAAACTAGCATGGAAAGTGGATGCCCTCTCATTCAGTTGGAAACACCTCTCAGTATATGCTTTTCCTCCCTTTCCTCTTCTACCTCGAGTACTTCTGAAGATAAAACAGGACAGATCACACATGATTCTACTGGCTCCCAATTGGCCTCGGCAATTCTGGTATTCCACTCTGATGAACTTGGTTCAGGAACTCCTGGATTCTGCCTCAAATCCCTCATCTACTGTCTCAACGGGATGGCCGGATACTGCACAGTCATGTCGAGACTCTGCATCTAGCTGCCTGGCGGATCCATGGTCTGTAAACACCTCTGCCCTTTCCAAACAGGTATTGGATGTAATCCTTGAAGCTAGACGGCCCAGCACTAGAAAATCTTATGCGGGAAAATGGAAAAGATTTTGCTCCTGGAGTCAAGTCCAGGGTGGTGATTCTTCTGTTCCGAACATTCCTCTGATTTTACAGTATTTGACAGAGTTATTACATATGGGCCTATCTTTTTCGTCTCTTAAGCTTCATGCTTCTGCTATTTCTGCACATTACGATACGGATCCTCCAATTTTTTCTCATCCATTACTTAAACAATTTCTTAGAGGAGCTAAGAATATTCGGCCCCCTATAAGGGCACCTGTTCCCACTTGGGATCTTAACTATGTTTTGGAGAAATTAACTTTGTCTCCTTTTCAACCTGTAGCTTCCACGGATTTAAAATTTTTGTCTTGGAAAACTGCTTTTCTTTTAGCTATTACCTCTGCTAGAAGAATTTCAGAATTGCAAGCTCTCATGGCTGTGGAACCCTCCCTTATTTTTCATTGGGACAGGGTATCTCTACGGACTAATCCCACATTTATGCCCAAGGTGGTTTCGGCAGTGGCTTTGAATCAGTCTATTCATTTGCCTACCTTTTATCCTAATCCTCAAAGTGAGGAAGAAAGTCTTTTGCACTCTCTAGACATGCACAGACAGCTTCGTCTGTACCTGGACAGGACCAAGATATTCCAGAAATTTGATCAGTTGTTTGTCGCTTATGCTCCTACTGTTCAGGGGAAAGCAATCACTAAGCAAACCATTTCCAAGTGGATTGCCCATTGCATCAAGTTCTGTTACTCTTATCATGGCAATCCGGTTCCTGTTAATGTTAGGACTCATTCTACCCGGGCTACTGCTACTTCAGCAGCTTTTCTTTGTGGGGTTCCTACCAAGGATATTTTGGAAGCTGCTACTTGGAGTTCTGTACATACTTTTCCTAAGCATTACAACCTCCCTCTCTATTCTAAATCCAGGGCAGGTTTTACTTCTGCGGTTTTGCAAGGTTTTGTGACCACTCCCTCTGTTTCTCCTCCAGCCACCCTTTCTTAGCTTTGGGACTCAACCTTACAGTGATGACTGCAACAGTGAACCACGAAGGACATAGTACAGTTGTGTACTATTACCATAAATGTAGATGTTTGAGTGTGTTCACTGTTGCAGTCCGGGTTACCCTCCCTCCTATCCCCTCTTTTGTTTTTTCCTAGAGTATTGTCTGTTATGAGGTATTTTGGCTGCTGAGGTTTTGGGCATGGTTTCTTTTTCTAGCCTTTTCTTTCTGGGCACCTGACATCTGGGGCAAGAAAAACTGGGGAAATGGCGTCAGCTGAGGTCTTTATACCTTCCTGCGCATTGACGTCAGGATAAATGCGACCTCAGCTGGCACCCGATCCAGACTTTGGGCTTCTGGCCGATCGGGGGCTGCTGCTGGGAGGAAGTAACCCTACAGTGATGACTGCAACAGTGAACACACTCGAACATCTACATTTATGGTAAGAGTACACAACTGTACTTTGCACTGATTAAACAGATATGCAGTAAAACAGAAGTGCAGAAAACAGTTCAAAATAAGCACTTATCTTTTTCCAATATCACAGCAAAACAAATAGCAGAAGGCATATCTCACTGCAGATTTGAACAGCTTGAGCAAACAAGTATAAACTGGATTTAATATACTGGCTATTAAAGGTTGAGAAACAGAAACCAGCTAAATTATCCAGTCAAAATAACACAGTGTTACAGGAATAGTTCTAGCAAGATCAAACCACACTGATTCTCTCTCTCACAAAGAAACAGCTAGACATCTCTATACAAAAGATTTCAATACAAGCTCCAAAAGTCATAAACAATAACAGATATTCAGCTCTAAAAGACAATAAAAAGAAGACTAAAAACCATTTAACTTATTAAACAGATATGCAGTAAAACAGAGGTGTAGTAAATAGTTGAAAATAAGCACTTTTCTTTTTCCATTATCACAGCAGCGCAAATGCAGAAGGCCTCTCTCACTGCAGCTTTGAGCAGTTTAAACAAATATGTACAAGCTGGTTTAAAACACTGGCTATTGAAGGCAGAGAATCAGAAACCAGCCAAATTATCCAGTCAAAATAACACAGTGTTGAGGAATGCTTCAAGCTAGATCAAACCACAATGATTCTTCCACAGAGAACCAGCTAGGCCTCTCTAGACAAAAGATTTCACTACGAGCTCCAATGATCACAACCAGTAACAAATATTCTGTTCTAACAGACCACACAAAGGAGAATAAAAACAGTTGCACAGATTAAACAAATATGCAGTAAAACAGAGGTGTAGAAAACTGTTGAAAATAAGCACTAATCTTTTTCCAATATCACAGCAGCGCAAATGCAGAAGACCTCTCGCACTGCAGCTTTAAACAGCTTGAGCAAGCAATTACAAAGTGGTTTAAAACACTCGCTATAAAACCAGAGAAACAGAATCCCGCCATATTATCCAATCAAAACAAAACAGTGTTGCAGGAATGCTTCTAGCTAGATCAAACCACACTGTTTCTCTCACAAAGAAACAGCTAGGCCTCTCTAGACAAAAGATTTCAGTACAAGCTCCAAAGGTGACAGACTAACAGATATTCAGTTCTAACACACAACAAAAAGGAGACTAAAAAACAGTTGCACTGATTAAACAGATACGCAGTACAACAGAAGTGCAGTAAACAGTTGAAAATAAGCACTTATCTTTTTCCAATATGACAGTAGGACAAATGACAGAAGGCGTATCTCACTGCAGCTTTGAACAGCTTGAGCAAAGAAGTACAAAATGGTTTAAAACACTGGCTATTAAATGCAGAGAAACAGAAACCAACCAAATTATCCAATCAAAATAACACAGTGTTTCCGGAATGCTTCTAGCCAGATCACCCTGTTTCTCTCTCCCACAAAGGAATATCTAGGCATCTCTAGGCAAAATATTTCACTATAAGCTCCAGTGCAGAAAACAGTTGAAAATACGTACTTTTCTTTTTCCTATATCACAGCAAAACAAATAGCAAAAGGCATATCTCACTGCAGCTTTGAACATCTTGAGCAAACAAGTACAAACTGGTTTTAATATACTGGCTATTAAAGGCAGAGAAACAGAAACCAGCCAAATTATCCAATCAAAATAACTTAGTGTTACAGGAATGATTCTAGCAAGATCAAACCATACCGATTCTCTCTCTCACAAAGAAACAGCTAGACGTCTCTAGACAAACGATTTCAATACAAGATCCAAAGGTCATAAACAGAAACAGATATTCAGCTCTAACAGACAATAAAAAGGAGGCTAAAGCACAGTTGCACTGATTAAACATATAAGCAGTAAAACAGAGGTGTAGAAAATAGTTGAAAATAAGCACTTTTCTTTTTTCAGTATCACAGCAGTGTCAGTGCAGAAGGCCTCTCTCACTGCAGCTTTGAGCAGCTTGAGCAAACAAGTACAAGCTGGTTTAAAACACTGGCTATTAAAGGCAGACAATCAGAAACCAGCCAAATGATCCAGTCAAAATAACACAGTGTTGCAGGAATAGTTCTAGCTAGATCAAACCACACTGATTCTCTCTCCCACAGAGAAACAGCTAGGCTTCTCTAGACAAAAGATTTCAGTAAAAGCTCCAAAGGTCACACACAGTAACAGATATTCAGCTCTAGCAGACAACACAAGGGAGAATAAAAACAGTTGCACAGATTAAACAGATAAGCAGTAAAACAGAGGTGTAGAAAATGGTTGAATATAAGCACTTATCTTTTTCCAATATCACAACAGAGGAAATAACAGAAGGCCTATCTCACTGCAGCTTTGAACAGCTTGAGCAAACAAGTACAAAGTGGTTTAAAACACTAGCTATTAAACCAGAGAAATAGAATCCCACCAAATTATCCAATCAAAATAACACAGTGTTGCAGGAATGCTTCTAGCTAGATCAAACAACACTGATTCTGTCTCCCACAAAGAAACAGCTAGGCCTCTATAGACAAAAGATTTCACTACAAGCTCCAAAAGTCACAAACAATAACAGATATTCTGCTCTTACAGAAAAAGGAGTCTAAAAAACAGTTGCACTGATTAAACAGATATACAGTAAAATAGACGTGCAGAAGAGTTGAAGATAAGTACTTATCTTTTTTCCAATATCACAGCAAAAAATATAGCAGAAGGCCTATCTCACTACAGCTTTGAACAGCTTTTGCAAACAAGTACACACTGGTTTTAATATACTGGCTATTAAAGGCAGAGAAACAGAAACCAGCCAAATTATCCATTCAACGTAACACAGTCTTGCAGGAATGGTTCTAGCAAGATCAAACCACACTGATTCTGTCTTACAGAAAGAAACAGCTAGAACTCTCTAGATCAAAGATTTCAATACAAGCTTCAAATGACACAAACAATAACAGATATTCAGCTCATTCAGACAATAAAAAGGAGACTAAAAAAAGTTGCACTGATTAAACATATGTATAGTAAAACAGACATGCATATATCAGTTGAAAATAAGCACTTATCTTTTTCCAGTATCACAGCAGACCAAATGGCAGAAGGCTTATCTCTCAGAAGCTTTGAACAGCTAGAGCAAACAAGTACAAACTGGTTTAAAACACTGGCTATTAAAGGCAGAGAAACAGAAACCAGCCAATTTATCCAATCAAAATAACAGTGTTGCAGTAATGCTTTTAGTGAGATCAAACCACAAAGATTCTCTCTCATACAAAGAAAGCGCTAGGCCTCTCTAGACAAAATATTTCACTACAAGCTCCAAAGGTCAAAGACAGTAACAGATATTCAGCTCTAACACACAAAAAAGGAGACTAAAAACAGTTGCACCGATTAAACAGATACGCAGTAAAACAGAAGTGCAGAAAGCAGTTCAAAATAAGCACTTATCTTTTTCCAATATCACAGCAAAACAAATAGCAGAAGGCATATATCACTGCAGCTTTGAACAGCATGAGCAAACAAGTACCAACTGGTTTTAATATACTGGCTATTAAAGGCAGAGTAACAGAAACCAGCCAAATTATCCAATCAAAATAACACAGTGTTTCAGGAATGCTTCTAGCTAGGTCACGCTGTTTCTCTCTCTCACAAAGAATCATCTAGGCCTCTCTAGGAAAAATGTTTCCCTACAACTCCAAAGGTAACAGACAATAAAAGATATTCAGCTCTAACAGACAACACACAGGGGAATAAAAACAGTTGCACAGATTAAAGAGATGTACAGTGAAATGGAAGTGTAGAAAACAGTTAAAAATAAGCACTTATCTTTTTCCAATATCACAGCAGAGCAAATAACAGAAGGCTTATCTCACTGCAGCTTTGAACAGCTTGAGCAAACAAGTACAAAGTGGTTTAAAACACTGGCTATTAAACCAGAGAAACAGATTCCCAACAAATTATCCAATCAAAATAACACAGTGTTGCAGGAATGCTTCAGGCTAGATCAAACCACACTGTTTCTCTCTTTCCCTCAAAGAAACAGCTAGGCCTCTCAAGACAAAAGATTTCACTACAAGCTCCAAAGGTCACAAACAGTAACAGATATTCAGGTCTAACAGGCAACAGAAAGGAGACTAAAAAACAGTTGCACTGATTAAAAAAATACACAGTAAAACAGAAGTGCAAAAAACTGTTAAAATAAGCGCATATCTTTTTCCAATATCACAGTAGATCAAATGGTAGAAGGCCTATCTCACTGCAGTTTTGAACAGCTTGAGAAAACAAGTACAAACTGATTTAAAACCCTGACTGTTAAAGGCAGAGAAACAGAAACCAGCCAAATTATCCAATTAAAATAACACACCCCTGGATTCACGAATCCTCCGTGTAAGACTAAATAAGTCTTACTCGGAAACTGCAGTTGAACGGTATGACATCAGCATGCCATACATATTCATGAGGGCATGCTGACTCTACCCCAAGTCTAACACGGACCGTGCAGGAAGGCAGGGGACGTGTCTGACTGCCGAGCAGTCCAAAGGTCCACGCCCCTGCAAGTGTCTGAATTGTGAAATGTCAAAACACATGAGCGAGTCCGCTGAAATGTCTTCATACCCAACACTACACTCCCTCACATTGTAAAATCCCCAGTACAGTTATAAAATGTAACATTTTTATTTTTTTCTTTTACAATTCTCAATATAGCTGTCCGTATTTGCGTGTGTGTGCGCGGGTTTGCCCATTGTTTAGCCACAGTTAGCAATCTCGACATCGAAGAGCATAATAAGAAATGTTTATGCAAATTAAGCCAAATAGCAGTAGCGTAGTGGTAGAGCCTTCGCACAAAGAGGAGGTATTCACTGTTTGAGTCCCCCCACTCCTCATTCTATTTTATGTTTAAATTAGTATATGAAATAATTCCTGACATATATGAAAAAAAAATTACTAAAATGCATTGAAATGGCCTATGTATCAGTGAACAAAATGTATATATATAAATATAAGAAGGATCCTGACATATAATTGCCCATAGTTAAGCAGCGCTTTACCCAGCTCAGTATAGTTGCCCGTAGTTAAGCAGCGCTTTACCTAGTGCAATAGGTTTGCGTGGAGCTGAGCACAGTAGGGCAACGTGGGGCAACATAGAGCAAAGTCACCTAAACACAGCCACACCCCCCAGCCTGTCTGGACAGTAGTAAAATAAAAAGCAATGATAAGGTTCGAACCCAGGACACTGTGCAGCATAATCAAAGTACTGAACCACTAAGCCATGACAGCTTAAGATAAATATGCAGTGTTAACATACATATACTTATAAATGGAAGATTAACCATTGCTAAGCATGTCTGCTGTCAGCCGAGAAATTTCAAACACGGCTAATCACAGAAAAGTGCGGGAAATGCAGCATATTTAAGCTCCATAGGTAGGAATACTCACCATAACTGATTGTAGCTCCCATTTGCAGTCAGAATGTCTGGTGCTGGAGAGGGTAGTCGCTTTTGAGCGCAATGCTGGGGCATCGAGGAGTCAAAATACATGGTTTGGCTCCTTGTCCACCGTCATGAGTCAAGACTCCTGCAGGACCAGTTCCAAGGGACAGAGTACAAAACAGAGGCTTGAACCGGTTAGCTCATGATCTCACCAGTGCCACAGGCGTCCGTCGGACTGGTGAGCAGGTCCGTCACCACCATGCAGACCTAAAGAGATGGAAGCAGGACCTACTGAACCAATGGATCCAGGAGGCCCGTGACATGCAAGGTGCCCCAGTACTGAGTAGGTAGCCATGGAATGAAGTATGTAAGACATGCTAATTTAGTCTATATAATGGATAGGTATGTCTCAATATCCCTTCATTTACTTTACAGCTGCAGGTGTTCGTGTTGCGAATCATCAAGCCTATAAAGATAGGCTGCAAAGGCTGCGCCACCAGGCAGGTTAGTAATTATTCTGCATGTATTGTTATATAAAATAGCTGAGAGAGCCTGAAAAAAAGCGTTGTAGCCCAATAATAAAGCCATAAAATGCCCTGAATAATTTATCTGCATGTACTGTTATATAAAATAAGTCAGAGAGCCAGAAAAAGAGTGTAGTAACCCATTAATAAAGGTAAAATGAGTCCTGAATAATATGTCTGCATGTACTGTTATATAACATAAGTGAGCAAGCCTGAAAAAGAGTGTTGTAACCTATTAATAAAGGTATAATACATCTTGAATAAGTCTTCTGTATGCACTGTAATATCAAATAAATGTGAGAGAGCCTGTAGAAAAGTGTGTAATGTAATTAATAAAGGTATAATACTTGGAGTGTGTCTGTGTCTTACTTTGAAATGTTGTTGTACCCTTGCATTTTTTAAATAGTACTGTTGTATTAAGTGCTGTCAACCCACAGTTGGGCAGTCCCATATAAAGTGGATGAAGGAAGTGCCAGTAGTTGTGAAGCATATATACAGTCCTCAACAATTGGTAATTGGCTGGCATGCTTGAGGTGAGAGTGGCGCAACTCACAGGTGAGCCTGCCCCTCCTATGCAGCCCCCAGCACAGCCACCTTCGTGGTTGTGAAGGTGCAGTGGTGACTGCCCATGGGTGGGGATCTCAGTTCCACTGTTACCATCTGTGGGCTCATGGGCTTGCGATTTCCAAACATCCGTCCCCGTCAATTGTGTACACCCACCCCTTGTGTCATATTCCGTCCCTGTATGCGTCCTGTTTGTCTTGTCTGTTTACCTCCCCAACCTACCTCCCCAAATATACCTACTTCCTCTACCTCACGTTCCACTCTCACCTGAAAGAAAAAAAAAAAAAAAGGGCAATCTGTCCCCACAAAAAAAATGCGCCCCATACATAGCTGCCCATTTCGCACACATGTCCGCCGGACATGTAAAATGATAATTATAATTGGCAGTACAACATACTCTGTTGTCCTCACCCCTCTCTCAGAGGTGGAAGGTTTCAAATTTCACTCTAAATTTCTAACATATGCACAACTGTTGCTGGTAAAGAAACGGGCAGCTATGGACCTTCCCTACACCCGTCCTGCACATCCTGAGCTGGTTTTCCTACTGTCTTTCCCTCTTTATGCTCCCTTTTTCACCACTTTCCCATCTCCCCATTTTCTTTTCTTTTAAAGAAATTAGCGCGGGGGTTAGCGGGAGTAAGCACCTTTAAGCAGTAGTAAGCATGTTTGCACGAGTGTGCGCATGTGTGCGCTTAGCTAAGTATTAATAAGCGTCACGCAAACCCGCTTACAACTGCTTAAAAGTGCCTTAGTCACTCTGTATGTCAGGGCCTTTGTTCTGCTCAGCAGCAAAATAAAACACCACTGTCAGTCTCAAACCCCGGACCTTGGACACACTAGACTGCATGAAGTACCACTAAGCCACAGCAGATATACAATAGCTTGGTGTCAAAATAAATATATCATGCATTACAATGAGTGAATATAAAGGAAACCTAGGAAGGCCATAACACAAAGCTTCTTCTGTGGATCTTTACCAGCAATTGTTGTGGAATTGCATTTCATGAGTGTGATAAGAGAAGCAGCCATTCTAGCAGCAAATAATGTTACAGAGGCGCTTTACAACCCCCACACAGTATCATAGCAGGACAAACACTGGCATATCTGATTAAGGCAGAGGCCATACTTCCTAACTGTGACAACTTTTCAGGGATGTCCCTGATTGTGAAACATATTGTAGCTGTGTCCCTCTGAATCCCTCTGAAAAGTACTGATGTCAGTCAGACAGGTGGGGTATTACACAATGAATGCTGACAATAATAACAGTAGACACCGCTTGTACATCAGAAAAGGTGTACTAATCCATATGCACTGCTTCACTCAAGTCTACACTTACTGTCTGTATTATGTGTAAGGTGTACCAAACTTTTAACTACCTATCCCTGACTCCATGCAAAGATGTATCTGAGTGTTTCATAGGCCTGGCAGAGGCACAAACACACAGGCATATCAGCTATTCTGCTGTTACACACTGCAAATAGCTTTGGTAGGACTTACACAACCATACCCTTAATTAGGAGTACAGCACAGAAATACCAAAGGATGTAGACATGTACTGGTAGCAACTGACTGTAACAATGCCATTGTACCAGTACTGAAAACACCTGTGGGTTGCACAGACAAAGAATAACAGTGTAACATCTGGCTACCATCTGGATAGGTTCACAGTTGGGAATTATGCAGACAGACCACCTGCCTTGATAAACTAACAGGTAGTTTTAGTCCAGTAAGATAACATTCACACAATAATACATAATGCTCTCTGTATGTCTGCATCCCCCCCACAATAAAGATATACTTGTGTGTTTATGGTCTACCAAGGACGTAGGTAGGCATACTCAGTACTGGAATTGTCCAGTATACCTGAGAATCCTATGCCAATGTCAACAATAAAAAACACAAACCCTGCAGAAGTGAGTACATCAATATTCATAGTATAACAGTTCACAAACAGTTCATGTGCCAAAAGATTACTTCTCAATAACTACTTTTGTACGGTGGTTAATTATATGAGTTGAAAGTAAACTACATACTCACATATATCTTGTGTAAGCATTTGTAGGGGTGAGTTAAACTCTACACTGATAGCCCTGTACTGGAAGTGGCAACAGTCAGGTCTGAGTACAACATCTACATCACTGTCTACACCTCTAGCTTCAGATATAAGAATTATACCAACCTTCTGACTTACACAACAGTGTCCACAGCAAACAAGCATGGGCACCACTCTGGCAATCTGAAAGGGCTACGCCTACATACCTTAGCAATTTATAGCATTGGGTTGCTATGACAGTGAGCACTGCAATTACCACACAGCAAACTGTATGCATTTACCAAATGCTGGGCACCAATTGGTGCAGAGGGCATGACATGCACATGTGCAGATACCTATAAAAGCAGACTGTACTTGCTATCCCCACATGCAATCATTACATTGCACGTGTTACACAGTAGAGAACTCCTGGAGAGTAGTGAAAGAAAATATTGCTTGATAACAAAATATTTAATTAAATAAAATAAAACTTAATTACTAAGAAAATAAATTAATTAAGAAAAAAAAACTTAATCAATAACCAAAAATGACAATTAAGTAAAAAATCACTTTATTTAATTAATAAAAAAAAATATATATATATATATATATATATATATATATATAGTTAAAGCATACACAGACAGACCTGAAAGTGACAAACAGGTATGTAACAGATATGTAGTTACCGGCAAGTAGTAGATGTTTATGAAGAGTACTGTACATACTCTGAAACATGCATATGTGGCAGCAGTAGGTATGTATGCACTGATGCCATGCATAACTACTGCCATGGATGAAGTAGTGTGTAGCTGTGTACAGTGGGACATAACTGTGACATATGTAGCTCAGCATTAAATGTCAAACATCTGATCATGTTATCTATGTTCTGTACAGTACTGTGTATAATGGCAGTTTGGGGGAGTAGTGCCAACACCCATAGAAACTTGGATGTGACAGAGTAAGACATGCATGATAGTCATATAATGTGTAGCTTAGCACTGGCAACTGCTCTACCAGGCTAGTATAGTAATGTAGCATTTGCAGCTATATATACTCCCTGTAATAATACTGTATGCACACATGACAACTGTTCATGTTGTAGCAAGGCCCAACAAGTCATCCGTGAGGTGTACAGACTTACAACAGTGTGGAACTTGTGTGTGTATGGCACACACATATGGAGGGATATATATGTGTCCGATATATTAGCATCTTAACATGTGCATAGAGCAAGGGACATACAGCAACTGTTTGTGAAGGGTGGACATATATATGTTGGTGCAGGTTGTTATGTGCATATTGTTATGTAGGTTGTAGTGTGTGTCAAATATGACAGCATACAGTGCTGGCATATGATGTGGTGTTTAAACACTGTGGGTATGATGTGTTAGATTGTTAGTCTTCCAGACAGGGGGTCCTGCTAAAGATACATGGGCTGAGAATACCTTCCATGCATTCTGCACAAGACTGTGCAATATTATTACATAACTGTATCCCTCTCAACCTTTGTATAATTGATATTCCCACCATGAAAGGTGGACTGTATATGTGCCTATATGTATATCTATATGTACACCAATGGATGTTTATATGTACGCTCAAGCTCAATGTTGTAAATGTATCGCCATCCCTTTTGTTAAAAACCCTGTACCCATGAACTATCACATAGGTGGTAGTGTACTGAACACCAAAAGTGTGATATGAGACCACGGGACACAGGCGGACAGTAGTGTCCCTTTTGATAATCACAGTGCCACACTAGTCATGTAAACTGTGTATGGTCCACATGTCATCAGAAAAGGTGTGTCATTCATGGAAAAAGAGGTCAGTGTTCCACTCTACTCATCAGTCATAAAACCCATCATAGAGTACAATGGCCCTTTTGGTATGTACCTCAGAAGACATCTACAGCAACTGTAGACACCAGACACATACCTCAGAAAGAGTATTACCAGACTCAAACAGATGCCCTATGCAGACTGTCTTACAAAATCACAGCTACACTGTGTTGCATACCGCCTACCCAGAGGCAACCTCTGCCTAACATACAAAGCTATGCCAAACCCACAGGTGTTGGACATGCTCCATATAAACAGATTAAATTCCATACAAGCTACACACTGTACTGATCTAAACCTTGTAACGTCAAAAATCAGAGCATGCTGGAGTGGTACATCCTCATCTCAGACACATCCCACACTCTGGAACTAACTACCTAGCAATAGCAAATAAAGGTCCTCATTAGCAGTTGTCATGAATAATCATGATGATTGGATGTGAGATAGGAAATACAACCCGGGAATCACCTCTGTGGCTCTGCATGACAGGGGCACATGAACATAAATTACATGGGTGTTGAAGGCCAGGGTACCATATGGCTAGGCTTCCATAGGCCCTACGACTAATAGCCTATTAGCTACCTAGGATATGATACACACATGCATGTACTTGTTGCATTACTTGCTATGTGAGGTTGATTGAGTGTGATGGTGAATGTGTAGGTGAATGTGTCAAAGTTGTGTATATGTGTGATAGCCTAGTGGGAAACTGTTTATAACATGGTATGTAGTGTTGTATCTCTGATTCCAGCAAAAGATATGTATGCTATTGCTAGGCAGGAAAAGCAGTATGGCATACGGTGTGACGTAGTCCCATGGTGTTGACTGGAGTGTGCCATTGTAGGCTAAAGCAGTACATGTGTGCTTATTGATTGTTAACACTAGTGAATACAAATCCTGTATGAACTGTAGTACTACCTGAAGCTGTAGGCCTAAACAGCACAGTATGGTGTATATCCACATTGCTTGGAAACACTGTTTTGTTTGTTACCTGTAGTCCTCACACATTACATACCTCAGGCATAAGGTTTTGTAAGTGCTGACACACAGTACTGTATGGTACACAGGTAAAACACATCTGGGTTGCCATACCTTTGTGTCTTGTAGGTATGTCTGATGTGTGTGTGGGTATGCCTGTAACATGGCCTTGGTCGTATGTGTGTCACAGGATATACATGCATATCTAGCAACATGTATAGTGCAGTACAGCAGTATGCCACCTATATTGATGAATGTGCACATATGTTACTTAGGGTTTGCTATCAACAAGTAGTGTGGTGTACTGGTAGTACTGTAACTGTACTTTACATTCATTTCAGTGGATGACATAAGTGTGTAAGCATTAGCTTCATATATACCTCCTGTGGCTAGGTTGTGCATTGTGTCACATACAGTGTGCCATGTACTGTTGTATAGTCTTACATATTGGTTTATCTTTGTTGCTGTGCAGAACATGGTTTAAGATATAGAACGTGCCAGGCACTGTCAGGCAGTTGTGGGCTGAGCACTGATATGTGGTATTAAAAGTGTGTATCTACTGACAGCCAATAGGTTGCTATATATGGCATTTCATTGATATCTGTACTTTAGAATGTTAAGTGTGCCACATGACTTGCTCACAATTATTGTTTTATTGTCTTCCAGGGACATGTCTCACCATAGAAACCCTGCGTATTCCCCTGAAGAGGAAGACATAATTATATCCACCCTAGTACATCACACCCTGCTGTTCTCCAGAACCAGCCAGGACCAGCATGAGCGCACTGCACTGTGACAAGATGTTGTCCATCAGGTTAATGACGTAGGCATGCATAACCGGACCTATGAGCAGGTACGCCATCACTGCAGTGATTTAATTAGACATGTCCGGCAGCATACCTCGGATGTCTGCAGACAACAGCTTGCCACAGGTGGTGGTGCAGCATTACATCCGCCCCTCACCAGAGTGGAGGAGCTGCTCCTCAGTGTGGTGGCTCCTGGCCAATCACTACAACAGACATGTGTCATCATGGAGGCCGGAGTCACCCAGGAAGTTGACTCAGAGCATGCATGTAACATGGCATATCTGTAGACTACTGCTAGCTCGATTGTTAGGACATGCATATGTCAGATGTGTACTGTGTATTTAGAAGATGTGGAGCCTGGTGTTGTGCAATACTGATAATTTGGAACATAATCTGTATGTCTGTGACTGTCAACCGTTGTACTACTGTAAAGCTGCAAACTCACAGCAGCAATGCCATAGTTGTTGACATTGACAAACTGTCTCATGTCCTTGTAGGTCCCTCTGGTGTGACAGCAAGACAGCAGCCCATGCTGGTGAATGGTCTACATTTAATATAGCAAATAACACGTGCATGTCATAGGTGAGTTGTAGGCCATATACACATATAAAACACCTACACATAATGCATGCTGTGCATGTTTTCTGTGGGACTGTGCACATCCCAGTACCATGAGTAGCTGCCTCAAACACATGCAATACACAGAGCATCCCAAACAATTGTGGTACACTGTAGTGGACATTGTATAGGCAGTGTAAATACACATGCACACAACATACACCACTGTGTCATATGCAGTACATGTTCATATGATACACATGGCATATTTACACACCTGCTGTAAGGTCAGACATCAGTATCCCATATGTCATCCACACAGCACACATAGTATACCTGAGGGGTAGAAGCCTATAATGGGGCGGTGCAACACTCTTCAACACACAACACATTCATGTTAGGCAATGCTCCCTATTGAACACCTTACACACCTATGTAACAACTGCCTGTGAAATGGTTAATGTAGTCACAGTGCTGCAGTTCAGGAACAGCAAGATAGTTGCCAGTGTGGCACACATTAGTGGCCTTGAGTGACCACATGATGCTGACTGATGATGGCACATGGTACTACACTACATCCAGTTACAGTAACTACTACAAATAGCATTCATTGCTATACACCTGAAGGTTGTGTGCATCCAGCCATGGTATGTATACCTGTGAGTAATGGTGCTGAGGACATTGGAAAGCATTTAATACTTGCACAGCAATGTTGTGTCCATGTATACATTCTGTTCCAGGGTGAGGCCAGTCATTGAACATTACACATGCATCAAAGACATGTATACTGTTATTAACAGGGACTCTCTACACTTGTACTGCATGCTGTTGAGCAACACACATCCTGCATGCTGACACGTGTGATAGGACTCTTTGGCGTGTGATACTGTACTCCACCATCAACCACTAATTAGTATGTTCTGGATTGCTGTTGGTGTGTGTGTGTGTGTGTGTGTGTGTGTGTGTGTGTGTGTCTACTTTAGTGAGTAGTGTATGTGTGTTCATGTGTTGATGTGTGCATGTGTTCATGTGTGCATGTGTTGATGTGTGTATGTGTTGATGTGTGCATGTGTTCACTTTTCATGAGTGCATGTGTGCATGTGTTCATGTGTGCATGTGTTCATGTGTGCATGTGTTCACGTTTTCATGCGTGCATGTGTTCACGTGTTCATTTGTGCATGTGTTCATGTGTGCATGTGTTCACGTGTTCATGTGTGCATGTGTTCATGTGTGCATGTGTTCATGTGTGCATTTGTGCATGTGTTCATGTGTTCACGTGTACATGTGTGCATGTGTGCTAACATCATGTACAGATTGTAAAGTGTGTTTCCTGTCTTCCTCTCACAGGTGCTGATGTTGGGTTGGTTGAGTGCAGCAGGGAACCTGATGTCACTGCCACAAATAGTGGAAATGATGATACATATGTTGTGGCACAGGCAGGTTTGACAGGGTCTGTAGTTGGGCCGCCAATCAACAGTACAGAGCTTTCCACCCCATCTATGTGCACACTCATACTGCAAATACATCCCTCATCACCAGTGGGCTTAGCTGAAAGACAGCATACAGTAGGCATTGACCAGGATAGTGTGGTATCTATGGCACATGCATCCCCTCACAGCAGCCATACCCAGATTCATGGAACGGTACCACATAGGCAGATGTCCAGGGGTTCTCATGGGAGCACTGCTGGTCGTAATGCCCCTGGCAGACGTGCCCCCACAGGTCTTACAACCTCAGGTATGTTCTGGTCTGTAATGCAGGCACAGGCACGTATGGAATGGTACACCAGACAGGGACTAAGGGCGCAGAGGGCCCATAACACTGCTATCAATGACAGTATCCGTGACTTTGCCGGTGCCATCTGTAATTACACCGAAGTCATTGATAGACGTTGGGGGGAGACATTAGACGTCCTCCGCAATGTAATGTCCATGTGCCAGGACAGTGCGGCATGGTTGAGACGTCGACGTGGAAGTATGCCAGCGACATCATTGGCTGGAAGTCGTCGCAGACGACCCACAAGTCATAGCTGCTCCCGTAGAGGCAGTACCAGCCCCAGCAATGTTGGGGATGGCCTGTCAATGGACCATCCTAGAAGACCATGTGCACGTAGCTCTGGACAGTCCCAAGCATGGACATGGGTCCAGTCGACATACCTCTGCCTCTGATGACAGTACCCAGTCTGGCTTAGTACCCGATACTGTCCGTAGCACCCCTGCCAGGCACAGGTACTGTGTCCATGGCTAGAGATGGTGATCTGTACAGCCTGGCAGGTACAGGCTGTAGCTGTCCCACAACCTCCCGTATATGGCAGCCACATGGTGGAACTGTGTGCATGCAGACACACACACATAAACCAAACACCTAGGGCTAACACATACACACACACATTACATCAACATTGGCCCATGCTGTACTGTTATCCCTCACACACACACACACACACACACACACACACACACACACACACACACACACACACACACACACACACATACATGTCAGTTGGATGGGTCAATGTCGGGCTCTGGCAAACCAACGACACACCCTGTGCATATCGTGAAACTGTGCCACCTCCTGTCATCTGTAACATTGATGCAGGAACAGGCTAACATGGTGCTGATGCACAGGGTGACTTTATAGCAGTGTAGAAATGTTAGCATGTTGTCAACAGTAAAGTGCAATGATATCCTTGTAAGTATATCTGAGCAGGCATGATGCATTAAAGGTATGATTGTCAATGTAGTATGGTTTACACCACTGTTAATTCCAACAATGTATTGTCCGCCCATGTGCTACTTGGCTGATGTGTGTAGGTTTGGCAGCATGTGTTACTGAGTGGACAGTACATGTGTGATGTGTGCAGTACAGATTTTCAGGTGTACATTTGTGAACATGGTGGAGGTGCACTGTCTGCATATACGTGTATAGTGGACACATGGGAAGGGTGGCATGCCCTGTATTACACAGTGTTAACATCTCATAGTTCCAATTGGTGGCCAGTATGCATTTTACTACACATATGTTTTAACTTGGGTACACATGTGTGTATGACATGGTTTGACACTATGCCATGGGTGATACTGTTACTGTCATTGGTTTGCAGTCTGGTGGTATACACAACCTCAACAGCCTGACTATAACCAATCGTTAGATGATGTCTTGACAACTGACACACAGATGTAGGAAATGCAGTAACATTTGGATCCCTCCGGTACTATAGTATAACAGTAACCAGTGGTATTGACTGCCACCTGTTCCTGGGACCACTCCTGTTTGGCATATAGCCCTCTTAGGTACAAGCAAACACACTAGGGATATGTCCGTCCACATCTGGAAATGCATACAATGGCCTACAATGCATTCTCCTGATGAGACACCTATCCTCCGCAAGGGTATCATACAGACAGATACCTGTTGTCCAACACATGCTGTAAATCTATAAGCCAACTATAGCTTAGTCATCCACATTTACTAAACATAGTATCCCGACAGTTCCACATAGGTAGTAGCCCCCAACATGTAGAACGGGTACCAATGTATACATACAGCCAAGTGTCATGTCATCTGTCCTTTGGTATTCACATTTCCAAAGGTATTCTGATGTCCCTCGGTGTATCACATAAGCAATAAGGGGTCTGTATGCATATCCACAAAGGTTGTTGTACACCTATAATGAATGTCCATTATTGACAGACTGTGTTGTGTTTGAACATGTCTGAAATATACCCCAGGCATGAACCCTCACTCACACTATTCTATACACAGATACCTGAAGTGTGCAATACACATACTGTTGTTATACTGATATGTCATACAGCAGTAAAAGCAAAACCCACTGCACATTTACCAACAGTATCACACACACACACAGCAATTGCAGGATTCAAACCCCTACCTAGCTATGTTATGACACTAGAGAAATACGCATTAACATGATGCGCTATATGCTTTACTGGGAGCTTTTATTTCCACTGCTATATTTGTAGGCTGCTGACATCATCAGACTTGCCAAAGATGAATATACCACTTTTAAGGCTTTTTCCTAGTCTCCAAAATGGGCACTCCTCTCAAATTGGATCACACAGTAACACACACCCACACTCAGCAATTGCAGGATTCAAACCCCTCCCTAACTATGTTATGATACTAGAGAAATACGCATTAACACGACACGCTATATGCGTTACTGGGAGTTTTTGGTTCCACTGCTATATTTGTAGGCTGCTGACATCATCAGACTTGCCAAAGATGAATATACCACTTTTAAGGTGTTTTCCTAGTCTCCAAAAAGGGCACTCCTCTCAAATGAAATCACACAGAAACTCAACAATTGCAGGATTCAAACCCCTACCTAACTATGTTATGCCATTAGAGAAGTACGCATTAACACAACGCACTATATGCTTTATTGGGAGTTTTCATTTCCACTGCTATATTTGTAGGCTGCTGACATCATCAGACTTGCCAAAGATGAATATACCACTTTTAAGGCATTTTCCTAGTCTCCAAAAAGGCCACTCTTCTCAAAGGAAATCACACAGCAACACACACACATGTGCACACTCAGCAATTGCAGGATTCAAACCCCGACCGAACTATGTTATGATACTAGAGAAGTACGCATTAACATGATACACTATATGATTTATTGGGAATTTTCTTTTCCACTGCTATATTTGTAGGAAGCTGACATAATCAGACTTGCCAAAGATGAATATGCCACTTTCAAGGTGTTTTCCTAGTCTCCAAAAAGGGCACTCTTCTCAAAGGAAATCACACACAATCATACACCCCCCCCCCAAACACACGCAGCAATTGCAAGATTCAAACCCCTACCGAACTATGTTATGATACTAGAGAAGTACACATTAACACGACGCGCTATATGCTTTATGGGGGATTTTTATTTCCACTGCTATATTTGTAGGATGCTGACATCATCAGACTTGCCAAAGATGAATATACCACTTTTAAGGTGTTTTCCTAGTCTCCAAAAAGGGATCTCCTGTCAAAGGAAATCACACACAAACATACACCCGCCCCCCAAACACACACTCAGCAATTACAGGATTCAAACCCCTATCTAACTATGTTATGATACTAGAGAAGTATGCATTAACACGACGCACTATATGCTTTACTAGGAGTTTTCATTTCCACTGCTATATTTGTAGGATGTTGACATCATCAGACTACACATGGTCATGTGTGTGCAGTTTGTTTTATGCAATCCCAGGACTGAGTCATGGGGGACAGCAGGTGTTACCAACTTGAACAGGACTCCACAATTCTTACCTTGTGTGATCTATCTGTGGCCCAGTTGCCAATCCATCAGATGACAATACATATTTATGCACAGGTTGTTGATTTTGTGGATATGACATGTGTCTGGGATGTTGGAAAAGGGCTATTCAAAGTCTATGAGGGACGTGTGCAGCTCATTTCATTGATGTATGTCCTGGGTGACTGCCTTGCAAACAGTCTAGCAGGTTTTGGAACCATGATCTGCCCATGACCAAAGCAAAGTTGGTAGGGTTGTGTGTTTGTAGGCTTCCAATAGCTCTGTGTATGACTTCAATCGTGATGGACTCCATGGCCTTGCAGATCAGACTTCAGAGGCTTATAAGTCTATAGTTCCATGGTCTGTTGTGCACCAACACTTGTGGAGTGTGCCAAATGTTGCTGTAACCCATTCAACAGTTTCATATCCTGTAGAGAGGGTGAGGCTCAACAGACTGTTCAGGTGCAGGGTCTGTTTGTTCTGCAGTTCAGTTATGACACATATAGGGAAACAATGTAATCCCATTGATGCCCTGTTTTCAGCTTTGGAAGGAGCTGTTTACCCATTCTACATGTGATATCTCCTGGTATGATGATACGGCCTTTTGTCAGTGGGAGTGGGTATGTATATATGGGCCTGCCTGACAGGATGTTGGCATTGTCAGTCATTTACACTTGGCCCTTACTCAGGACATATATGAGTGTACATTGCTATTTATGACATAGCTGAAGGAAGTGTCATGGTTCTGTATGGACTCCTTCGCAGATAATTTTTCCATAACCTGGTTTGTATAATGTTTGGAGTGCACAGTGTTTATTGGTGATACTGATTGCAGGTTTTTAATCTTCTTTGCTTTTCTACTTTGTACGAACAACCTACGTATCTGTAGTACATATTTGATTATGGCAGGGTTCCAATATATTATATATGTGTCTGTTTTCACATAACTGTGTGCACAAGGCAGGATTGGTGAATAGTGAGAGGTTCCTGGGTTAACACATGCAACTGCCAGATATGTGTGGCCCACTGCTGTACTCAGACATGGCCTAAGTGTGTGAGCCAGTGTGACCTTTCAGCATGTTGCTGTCTGAGGTTCACTACATTTGTTGACGTGTGTGAACACGCCCAATATTAACATTTATACTATATGTGTGTTGCCAAGCAAGTTGTAATTTTACTGCAGGGCTCACTTTTGTGTCCTACAGGTATTATGCTGTGCCTGCAGGGTTTCCATGAGACACTTTGCATAGACTTATCAACATTTCTACATAGAGGCTGACCGGTGAAATAGTGTCATAGTTTAGTGGTTCAGTACTGTGACTTTAGTGCACAGTATCCTGGGTTTGAGGACTGTCACTGCATTTTGTTTCATACTGGGCAGACCAGACTGCTTAAGGACCAGTAAAGTGAATATGAGCATGTTTACCTGCTTTTGCTCAACTATGCCCAACCTTGCCCGAACTTGCCCAATATTGCTCAACGCTAACCAACATTGCTTAACGTTGCCCAATATTGCTCAACATTGCCCAAAGTTGTGCTAGTTAGTGCGTGCAATTTTGTTTACATATACTAAATGGTGGTAATAGCTGTTTAGCACTGCTTTATATTGCTTAAAACATGGCAATCATGCCTCAGGTGGTGCTGCAGGGCTGCCTATGTCGGATGCACATAGTACACTCTGTATACATGTTTGGAAAAAGGTAGTGTCAAGTTAGGTATCCCTTTTACTATATGTGCGAGTCACAGAGAGGTATCATTTCCATGGTTCCTACTGAGCCAGTGTATGTGCTATGCATTGCATCTTTGCTAAGGTCAAGGCATACTGGGCACGCCTCCTTCTGCCTACTGGGGCAGGCTCAGGTTGTACCTCCTCGGAGTCACTCTCTGCCTGTGATGGCCTTAGCAATGGTGGGGGGCTGTTTGGCCCAGCCCTATGCTGCTCCTGCTGCAGCTGTTTTTGCAGGATCATATTATGTAGCATAGCACATACCATGACAATTTGGGTACATGTAGTTGGTGAGTACTGCAAGGCTCCATCAGATGTGTCCAGGCACTGGAACCATGACTTGAGCAGCCCAAACACACGCTCAATTACATTTCGTGTTTGTGCGTTTGCCTCATTATGGCGTTCCTGTTCGGGTGTGTGTGCATTTCTGATGGGTGTCAGCCATGGCTCCAGTGCGTATCCAGCATCCCCAACTAGGTGACCATGAGAGATGTCCCCATTGGAAAATGTCTGGTACAGCTGCGTCAGATGCCAGATACGGGAATCGTGGTAGCTTCCAGGGCAGCCAGCACACACATTCAGTATTATGCCCTGGGCATCACACACAAACTGGCAGTTAATGGAGGGGAAGCCCTTACGGTTAAAGTAGGCCCTACCCCGCTCACCAGCTGGTGCTTTGATGCGTATGTGCGTGCAGTCTATTGCACCCACTACCTCAGGGTATTCTGCTATTTCATGGAAAAGATGCATATTGCTGGCCAATACCTCATGGGAATTGGGGAAATATACATGATCACCGACATGTGCTGACATGGCATCCAGGAACTGGTGCAGTACCCTGGATGCTGATGCCTGTGAAATCACCATCATATCACCAGTTGGTCTCTGGAAGGTACCTGTTGCTAGTATACTTAGGCCAACACATACCTTGGTTTCCAGTGGGATGGGATCCACTTTGTTGGTTCTGTGTGTGAGGCGTGGCCTGCACAGCTCAACAATTTACTGCAGGAGGTCTCTGTCCACTCTGTCGCGCTCCACTATCTCCAGCTCATGTAGCCCGTGGTAGGTTACCCTGGGCCTGTACACTCTTCTCCGTCTCCTCACTGTGGGTTGCTCATCAGCATTCAAATTGTCACCACCCTCAGCATGTTGCATATGTCACCTTATAACTGCAATGGCAGCCCCTAACATATTTTTTGTCTCAGTAAAGCTTTTTCAGTTTTCACTTCTCTTAGTATACTGCAGTGTTGCAGTGTCTCTGAGAAAAACATGGTGGAATGTTGTTTGCAAACTTTTAAGTGCTGGGCTGGGCTGGGCTAGCGTACTGCCTGTGTAATTGCCTGATTCTGATTGTTTTCACCTGCTAGCTCTGCTAATTCTCCTTGGGTAACTTCCTACTATTTCCTGTGCTTCCTTTTCGCTTTCTATTTCCACAGGGGGCAGCCCCATGCAAACACGCGCACACCAGCTCACATGCGCGCACACATGCTTACACGGGCTTACACGGGTTTCCACAACCTAACACTTGCTTACTCCTGCTTAAACACGCGCACACAGGCACAAACGCGATTACACAGACTTCAACTACTTTACACTTGTTACTCTGGCTTAAACGCGCGCACACAGTCTTACTCGGATGTACAGGCGCACACCCATGCGCAAACATGTTGCAGGCACTTTTACAAGGAACTTTGGTGATATCCACAGAATACACCTTCAGTTTCTTGCCTTTAGCTAGGATACCTGTTGACACACCTCTTCCAGTGATGAGAAACTGTAAGCAAACACATGCCACTCTGCTCCAATGAGCTTACATTCTTTCATACATACCCCTCTCATGATGTCACCTATCTTCTACTCTGATACTCCCCTTATCCTACTCTTACACTCCACAGACTTGGCTCATATGCCATGTAAAATTGGGATTCACTATCCTTACCCTCATTTGCATAGGATTGCCTACTAATGCTTGGTTACATCTCTTAGACTGAGCTTCCCCCCTTAGCAACCTCTACTCAGTAGCCATGTTGTCTTCAGCCTGCCATTCACTTGCATGGCAGATTAATATTATGAATTATATCACTATTTATGGCTTTTATTTTTTGTTTTTCTGGTTTTTAGTGCGCCGCACAAACTCACGGTGCTGCACTACTCTTAAACATCGGAGATCAAGGAAAAAAATATTTTTTATTAATTTGCCACACATACAAATGCAATGGCCATATATTTGGCTATTGGCATGCTTCCTCATCTGGATGCATCCTTTATTTGGAGCTGTCATAGCTCCGTTTTGCTATTTGCAGAACGGTACTCAGTTGCCAACCGAGTACATTTCTGCAAATAACACTACTCTTGCTCGGACAGGTTAGTGTTTCCTGGATTGCAAATTTACCTCATTTGCATAGCTTTCAGCAGCAAATGAGGTAATTTGCATAAACTAACCATGTTCATGCAAGAGTCATTTTAGGAGCTCTCTTGCAAGGTTCTAGCAAAATCAAACCACACTGATTCTCTCTTACAGAAAGAAACAGCTAGACCTCTCTAGACAAAAGATTTCAATACAAGCTCCAAAGGACACAAACAGTAACAGATATTCAGCTCATTCAGACAATAAAAAGGAGACTAATAAAAGTTGCACTGACTAAACATATATATATTTATATATATATATATATATATAGTAAAACAGACATGCAGAAATCCGTTGACAATAAGCACTTATCTTTTTTCCAGTATCACAACAGACCAAATGGCAGAAGGCCTTTCTCTCAGAAGCTTCGAACAGCTTGAGCAAACAAGTACAAACTGGTTTAAAACACTGGCTATTAAAGGCAGAGAAACAGAAAACAGCCAAATTATCCAATCAAAATAACAGCTCTAACACACAAAAAAGGAGACTAAAAACAGTTGCACTGATTAAACAGATACGCAGTAAAACAGAAGTGCAGAAAACAGTTCAAAATAAGCACATATCTTTTTCCAATATCACTGCAAAACAAATAGCAGAAGGCATACCTCACTGCAGCTTTGAACATATTGAGCAAACAAGTACAAACTGGTTTTAATATACTGGCTATTAAAGGCAGAGAAACAGAAACCAGCAAAATTATCCAATCAAAATAACTTAGTGTTACAGGAATGATTCTAGCAAGATCAAACCATACTGATTCTCTCTCTCACAAAGAAACAGCTTGACGTCTCTAGACAAAATATTTCAATACAAGCTCCAAAGGTCATATACAGAAACAGATATTCAGCTCTAACAGACAATAAAAAGGAGGTTAAAAAACAGTTGCACTGATTAAACAGATAGACAGTAAAATAGATGTGCAGAAGAGTTGAAGATAAGTAATTATCTTTTTCCAATTTCACAGCAAAAAATGTAGAAGAAGGCCTATCTCACTGTAGCTTTGAACAGCTTGAGCAAACAAGTACAAACTGGTTTAAAACACTGGCTATTAAAGGCAGAGAAACAGAAACCAGCCAAATTATCCAATCAAAATAACAGTGTTGCTGTAATGCTTTTAGCGAGATGAAACCACACAGATTGTGTCTCACACAAAGAAAGAGCTAGGCCTCTCTACACAAAAAATTTCACTACAAGCTCCAAAGGTCATAAACAGAAACAGATATTCAGCTCTAATAGACAATAAAAAGGAGGCTAAAGCACAGTTGTACTGATTAAACAGATATGCAGTAAAACAGAGGTGTAGAAAATAGTTGAAAAAAGCACATCTTTTTCCAATATCACAGCAGCGCAAATGCAGAAGGCCTCTCTCACTGCAGCTTTGAGCATTTCAAACAAATATGTACAAGCTGGTTTAAAACATTGGCTATTAAAGGCAGAGAATCAGAAACCAGCCAAATTATCCAGTCAAAATAACACAGTGTTGCAGGAATGCTTCTAGCTAGATCAAACCACAATTATTCTCTCTTCCACAGAGAACCAGCTAGGCGTCTCTAGACAAAAGATGTCACTACAAGCTTCAAAGGTCACAAACAATAACAAATATTCTGTTCTAACAGACAACACAAAGGAGAATAAAAACAGTTGCACAGATTAAACAGATATGCAGTAAAACAGAGGTGTAAAAAACATTTGAAAATAAGCACTTATCTTTTTCCAATATCACAACAGCACAAATGCAGAAGGCCTCTCTCACTGCAGCTTTAAACAGCTTGAGCAAACAAGTGCAAAGTGGTTTAAAACACTCGCAGTAAAACCAGAGAAACATAATCCCACCAAATTATCCAATCAAAATAACACAGTGTTGCAGGAATGCTTCTAGCTAGATCAGACCACACTGTTTGTCTCTCCCACAAAGAAACAGCTAGGCCTCTCTAGACAAAAGATTTCAGTACAAACTCCAAAGGTGACAGACAGTAACAGATATTCAGCTCTAACACACAACAAAGAGACTAAAAAACAGTTGCACTAATTAAACAAATACGCAGTACAACACAAGTGCAGTAAACAGTTAAAAATAAGCACTTATCTTTTTCCAGTATCACAGTAGAACAAATGGCAGAAGGCCTATCTCACTGCAGCTTTGAACAGCTTGAGCAAAGAAGTACAAACGGGTTTAAAACATTGGCGATTAAATGCAGACAAACAGAAACCAACCAAATTATCCAATCAAAATAACACAGTGTCTCTGGAATGCTTCTAGCTAGATCACAGTGTTTCTCTATCCCACAAAGGAACAACTAGGCATCTCTAGGCAAAATATTTCACTACAAGCTCCAAAGGTCACAGACAGTAACAGATATTTAGCTCTAACAGACAACACAAAGGAGAATAAGAACAGTTGCACAGATTAAACAGATATGCAGTGAAACAGAAGTGTAGAACGTTAAAAGTAAGCACTTATCTTTTTCCAGTATCACACCAGAGCAAATAACAGAAGGCCTATCTCATTGCAGCTTTGAACAGCTTGAGCAAACAAGTACAAAGTGGTTAAACACTGGCTATTAAACCGCAGAAATAGAATCCCCCCAAATTATCCAATCAAAATAACACAGTGTTGCAGGAATGCTTCTAGCTAGATCAGACCACACTGTTTGTCTCTCCCACAAAGAAACAGGTAGGCCTCTCTAGACAAAAGATTTCACTACAAGCTCCAAAGGTCACAAACATTAACAGATATTCAGCTCCAACAGGACATAAAAAGGAGAATAAAAACAGTTGCACTGATTAAAAAAATACACAGTAAAACAGAAGTGCGGAAAACAGTTGAAAATAAGCACTTATCTTTTTCCAGTATCACAGTAGATCAAATGGTAGAAGGCCTACCTTACTGCAGCTTTGAACAGCTTGAGAAAACAAGCACAAACTGATTTAAAACCTGGCTATTAAAGGCAGGGAAACAGAAACCAGCCAAATTATCCAATCAAAATACACAGTCTTGCAGGAATGCTTGTAGCAAGATCAAACCATACTGTGTCTCTCTCTCTCTCTCTCAGAAAGAAACAGCTAGACTTCTCTAGACAAAACATTTCAATACAAGCTCCAAAGGTCAAAGACAGTAACAGATATTCATCTCTAACAGACAACAAAAAGGAGACTAAAAAGCAGTTGCACTGATTAAACAGATATACAGTAAAACAGACGTGCAGAAATCAGTTGAAAATAAGAACTTATCTTTTTGCAATATCACAGCAGACCAAATGGCAAAAAGCCTATCTCTCTGAAGCTTTGAACAGCATGAGCAAACACATACAAACTGGTTTAAAACACTGGCTATTAAAGGCAGAGAAACAGAAACCAGCCAAATTATCCAATAAAAATTAGAGTGTTGCTGTAATGCTTTTATCAAAATCAAACCACACTTATTCTCTCCAACACAAAGAAACAGCTTGGTCTCTCTAGACAAAAGATTTCACTGCAAGCTCCAAAAGTCAAAGACAGTAACAGATATTCAGCTCTAACACACAACGAAAAGGAGACTAAAAACAGTTGCTCTGATTAAACAGGTACACAGTAAAACAGAAGTGCAGAAAACAGATGAAAATACGTACTTATCTTTTTCCAATATCAAGCAAAACAAATAGCAAAAGGCCTATCTCACTGCAGCTTTAAACAGCTTTTACAAACAAGTATAAACTGGTTTTAATATACTGGCTATTAAAGGCAGAAAAACAGAAACCAGCCAAACTATCCAATCAAAATAACACAGTGTTGCAGGAATGGTTCTAGCAAGATCAAAACATACTGATTCTCTCTCTCACAAAGAAAAAGCTGCACCTCTCTTGACAAAAGATTTCAATACAAGCTCCAAAAGTCACAAACAATAAAAGATATTCAGCTCTTACAGACAATAAAAAGGAGAATAAAAACAGTTGCACTGATTAAACAGATATACAGTAAAACAGACGTGCAGAAATTGATTTAACTGATTTAAAACCCTGGCTATTAAAGGCAGAGAAACAGAAAGCAGCCAAATTATCCAATTAAAATAACACAGTGTTGCAGGAATACTTCTAGCAAGAACAAACCAAACTGATTCTCTCTCTCTCTCAGAAAGAAACAACTAGACCTCCCTAGACAAAAGATTTCAATACAAGCTCCAAAGGTCAAAGACAGTAACAGATATTCAGCTGTAACAGACAACAAAAAGGAGACTAAAAAACAGTTGCACTGATTAAACAGGTATACAGTAAAACAGACATGCAGAAATCAGTTGAAAATAAGCACTTATCTTTTCCCAGTATCACAGCAGACCAAATGGCAAAAGGCCTATCTCTCTGAAGCTTTGAACAGCTTGATCTAAAAAGTACAAACTAGTTTAAAACACTGGCTATTAAAGGCAGAGAAACAGAAATGAGCCAAATTATCCAATCAAAATAACAGTGTTGCAGTAATGCTTTCAGAGATATCAACCCACACTGGTTCTCTCTCACACAAAGAAACAGCTTGGCCTGTCTAGACAAAAGATTTCACTACAAGCTCCAAAGGTCAAAGACAGTAACAGATATTCAGCTCTAACACACAACAAAAAGGAGACTAAAAATAGTTGCTCTGATTAAACAGATATGTAGTAAAACAGAAGTGCAGAAAACAATTGAAGATACGTACTTATCTTTTTCCAATTTCACTGCAAAACAAATAGCAAAAGGCCTGTCTCACTGCAGATTTGAACAGCTTTTGCAAATAAGTAAAATCTGGTTTTAATATACTGGCTATTAAAGGCAGAGAAACAAACCAGCCACATTAGCCAGTCAAAATAGCACAGTGTTGCAGGAATGGTTCTAGTAAGGTCAAACCACACTGATTCTCTCTCTCACATAGAAACAGCTAGACCTCTGTAGACAAAAGATTTCAATACAAGCTCCAAAAGTCACAAACAGTAAAAGATAGTCAGCTCTTACAGAAAATAAAAAGGAGACTAAAAAACAGTTGCACTGATTAAACAGATATACAATAAAGCAGACATGCAGAAATCAGTTGAAAATAAGCACTTATCTTTTTCCAATATCACAGCAGACCAAATGGCAGAAGGCCTATCTCTCTGAAGCTTTGAATACCTTGAGCAAACAAGTAAAAACTTGTTTAAAACAATGGCTATTAAAGGCAGAGAAACAGAAACCAGCCAAATTATCCAATCAAAATAACTGTTGCAGTAATGCTTTCAGCGAGATCAAGGCACACTGATTCTCCCTCACACAAAGAAACAGTTAGGCCTCTCTAGACAAAAGATTTCACTACAAGCTCCAATGGTCAAAGACAGTAACAGATATGCAGCTCTAACACACAACACAAAGGAGACTAAAAAAACAGTTGCACTGATTAAACAGATATGCAGTAAAACAGAAGTGCAGAAAACAGTTGAAAATTTCTACTTTTCTTTTTCCAATATCACAGCAAAACAAATAGCAGAAGGCATATCTCACTGTAGCTTGGAACATCTTGAGCAAACAAGTACAAACTAGTTTTAATATACTGGCTATTAAAGGCAGAGAAACAGAAACCAGACAAATTATCCAGTCAAAATAACTTAGTGTTACAGGAATGATTCTAGCAAGATCAAACCATACTGATTCTCTCTCTCACAAAGAAACAGCTAGACGTCTCTAGACAAAATATTTCAATACAAGCTCCAAAGGTCATAAACAGAAACAGATATTCAGCTCTAACAGACAATAAAAAGGAGGCTAAAGCACAGTTGCACTGATTAAACAGATATGCAGTAAAACAGAGGTATAGAAAATAGTTGAAAATAAGCACTTTTCTTTTTCCAGTATCATAGCAGCTTCAATGCAAAACGCCTCTGTCACTGCAGCTTTGAGCAGCTTGAGCAAACAAGTGCAAGCTGGTTTAAAACTCTGGCTATTAAAGGCAGACAATCAGAAACCAGCCAAATTATCCAGTCAAAATAACACAGTGTTGCAGGAATGCTTCTAGCTAGATCAAACCACACTGATTTTCTCTGCAACAAAGAAACACCTAGGCCTCTGTAGACAAAAGATTTGACTACAAGCTCCAAAAGTCACAAACAATAACAGATATTCAGCTCTTACAAAAAAAAGAGTCTAAAAAACAGTTGCACTGATTAAACAGATATACCGTAAAATAGAGGTGCCGAAGAGTTGAAGATAAGTACTTATCTTTTTTCCAATATCACAGCAAAAAATATAGCAGAAGGTCTATCTCACTGCAGCTTTGAACAACTTTTGCAAACAAGTACACACTGGTTTTAATATACTGGCTATTAAAGGCAGAGAAACAGAAACCAGCCAAATTAGCCATTCAGAATAGCACAGTCTTGCAGGAATGGTTCTAGCAAAATCAAACCACACTGATTCTCTCTTACAGAAAGAAACAGCTAGACCTCTCTAGACAAAAGATTTCAATACAAGCTCCAAAGGACACAAACAGTAACAGATATTCAGCTCATTCAGACAATAAAAAGGAGACTAAAAAAAGTTGCACTGATTAAACATACATATATATATATATATATATATATATATATATATATATATATATATATATATATAGTAAAACTGACATGCAGAAATCAGTTGAAAATAAGCACTTATCTTTTTCCAGTATCACAACAGACCAAATGGCAGAAGGCCTTTCTCTCAGAAGCTTTGAACAGCTTGAGCAAACAAGTACAAACTGGTTTAAAACACTGGCTATTAAAGGCAGAGAAACAGAAACCAGCCAAATTATCCAATCAAAATAACAGTGTTGCAGTAATGCTTTTAGTGAGATCAAACCACACAGATTCTCTCTCTCACAAAGAAACAGCTAGATGTCTCTACACAAAAGATTTCACTACAAGCTCCAAAGGTCAAAGACAGTAACAGATATTCAGCTCTAACACACAAAAAAGGAGACTAAAAACAGTTGCACTGATTAAACAGATATGCAGTAAAACAGAAGTGCAGAAAACAGTTCAAAATTAGCACATATATTTTTCCAATATCACAGCAAAACAAATAGCAGAAGGCATATCTCACTGCAGCTTTGAACATCTTGAGCAAACAAGTACAAACTGGTTTTAATATACTGGCTTTTAAAGGCAGAGAAACAGAAACCAGCTAAATTATCCAACCAAAATAACTTAGTCTTACAGGAATGGTTCTAGCAAGATCAAATGTACAACACAAGGCCAGCAGTATATGATCCAGGAGTCACCAAATAAAAATACTAAGTCTAATACATATAACTGGCTGAAAACAGCCCTTTATTAGTAAGACAGACCGGTTTCGGCAGCCAATGCCTTCTTCAGTGTATGAACATTTCACACAAAATACAATCCATTTATAGACACACCCCACCTGAGAGACAAGTGGAAAATGCAACCAATGTGTAGTTAAAGAGAAAGAACACAAAAAATATACACTGCTGTAATGCATAATAGTAAATGCAATCATGGCTTGACATTAGGTAACAAATGTAACATTTATATAAATTTCAGATAATGATTAGAAAAATATTATGGAATGCCCCCACATATTATATTAAATATCATGAATGTAGCTGATATGAGAAAACTCATAATATGGTTAATAGTTGTCATAACCATAGAGTTACATCAAGAACATGAAAAAAGTACACTAGGTGTTCCAACCGAAAATATGTGGTTAATAAATAATGGTGTAGCCGGATTGGAGAATCCATGCTTGGTCCAAGGTTCCATAATGCTTGGTTCAGCTATAATCGAAGCAGGTATGTTGGTATACCTGTAACTGTCCTTCATCGGATTCTATGTGACACATAAGAAAAACTGTAGAGAAATATAAGAGCTAGAGGCATACAGATTACTATAAACCAATAATCATAATAATTCATGATAAAAATGTGATAAATAAATCATTTAACATAAGCCTAAAACATGAACTATACCCACCTCTATCTCTATGTTTACAAGTGGTCGTTAAGTCCAGGGGGAAATAAAGCCCCCAATGTAATGATCCAATGTTGTTCCTTATGAGTAAGTATTTTATGCCATCCCTCGGGATTACTGCGGTCACCCAGAATTCTGTCTATGATTACAAAAGAGAACTGTGCTTCAGGATGTTTCAGAGTATGCCTGTACAGGGCATTAGTATCTTTCCTGGTTTTAATATCTGATCTATGTTCGTTGATCCGTGTTCTCAATGGTCTAGAGGTTTGACCTACATAGAAAGCTTGACACCGACAAGTTACCAAATAAATCAACCAACTGCTGCTGCAGTTGCCAAATATTCTGCATTGATACACTTTGCTAGTATTGCGACTGGTGAATTCTTTGCTCTTATTGACTTGTTTGCATGAACCACAATGGCCACACGGGAAAGTACCTACTAATATATCCCCTGGTATAGTCATTTGTTGGTGTATTGCTCCCCCACATTCTTTGTGTTTGAAGTGTGAAAAGAGAGAGCCAAGAGTTCTGCCTCTCCTGTAGGAGAAGTGGCATTTTTGATCCAATATTGTTCTCAAATATTCATTGGCCATAAGAATATTCCAATGCCTATTGATAATACCCTTGAGAGCATTGGAATTTCTACCAAACGTGGTTACAAACCGAATGATATTTATGGAGCAATCCCTGGTGTTGGATTGATACTGTAACAAAGTTTTTCTCTCCATATTCTTAGTCCAATTCCAGGCATTAAGAATGTCTTGGTGTCTATAGCCCCTGTTGGCAAACCTGTGATAGAGATCCAAGCCATCTCGATCAAAATCACCCTTTGTCGAGCTCAGGCGTTTAATACGCATAAATTGTGACTTGGGGATGTTGCGAATGGTGTGGCCTGGGAGCATGCTGGAAGCATGCAACAAAGTGTTATATTGAGGGTATTTATGATAGGATCTAGTGTTCAATGTATGGTCTGTGTTTCTGATGATGGTAACATCCAAAAAATTAATGCTTTGGAGATCGTATGTTACCGTAAACTCAATACCCCATACATTTTGGTTAAGATATTCAACAAATTCCTGTAGATACCTAACATCTGCCCGGCACACCATCCAGCAATCATCCAAGTACCTGCGCCAAATGTCTATTTCGACCAAATAGATATTATGAAGTGGGTCATAGATCATGCATTCTTCAAAAAATGCCATAAATAAATCGGCGTAAATGGGAGCAAAGATGCTCCCA
This sequence comes from Protopterus annectens, assembly GCF_019279795.1. NCBI lineage: Eukaryota > Metazoa > Chordata > Ceratodontiformes > Protopteridae > Protopterus > Protopterus annectens. The sequence continues at coordinate 655,057,028 of NC_056741.1, read as the reverse complement.
TCGCCGTGCCCTGCAGTTGCCAATAGCATTGTCCTTGAAAATAAAAGACATTCTTGTTGAGAACATGTTCTGTCATGCAGATAAGCAATGTGTTGAACCCCGGAGAGTATAAAGCAGCCCTATCCAACCAATATTGAAGGGCCTGTAGGCCAACCCAATGTGGAATGCTAGTATATAAGGCCTTGACGTCCAATGAACACATAAGCCACCCCGGCTCAAGTTGGCAGTCCTGTATGATCTGTAGAAATTGGGTCATATCCTGCAATCTGGCCCTTACACAACACAGCAATGGTTTAAGATATTGGGTAAGAAAGGCAGATAAAGGCTCCGTCAGAGACCCAATACCAGATACAATTGGTCTGCCTGGGGGATTGGTAATGGACTTATGTATTTTTGGTAGCAAATATAAGATTTGTTTCTGAGGATCCTTAACTGTTAACTGAAAAACACAATTTTTAGTTATAATACCCTCCTCAAGGGCAAGATTCAGAAACCTATCTATTTCCTGTTTAAAATGAGTAGTAGGATCGTATGCCATGTGCATGTAGCATCTTTGGTCAGACAGGTGAGATTGACCCTCATTCAAGTATGAACTCATGTCCATGACAACCACGGCTCCCCCCTTATCTGCTGGTAGGATGGCAATATTTTTGTTCTCCCTGAGCTCATTGAGTGCAGTGGATTCCTGTATAGAGAAATTAGATCTCATTATATCATGTTCTCTGTGTGCAAAATGTTGGTCCCTAAGTACCGCTTGCAAAAAAAACGAAACATGTTTGTGCATAGGTTGTTGAAAATCAGATTTGATGAATCTAAACTCCTCAGTTCTTTGGGAGTCTTTATCTGCAAAAAACAATTTCAAATTCAAGTTACGACAGAAACTCATGACATCAGTGACAGTATTATGTTCATTACAAAAGAACCCAGGGATAAAACCCAAGCTTTTATTCAAAAGTTGTAAATGTGTATAGACAAAGTTTCTTTAGATAAATTCAAAACATTTTGATTGACCTCCTGATTTACGTTAGAAAATTCTGGATCAACCCCTCGAGGGAATTGGGCATGTTTACCACTTCTGTGTTTGCGTCCACCCCTATGCCTGGGACCTTGTCTAAAGGGATAACTCTATTCAATTTTTTTCTATGTGGTGAATCCTTATTACTGGAACTATCGTAATCAGTACATGAGGAATCCTCCCCTGTTGAGCTGGCATATGTTTGATCCCTGTTTTTCAAAATAGACCGAGGTCTTTTCTTGTTAAGACTATTAGTGGGAACATTAGATGTGGAACCGGAGCTGGTACCCATAAATTTCACTGTTCTCTGGGAGTCAAAAGGACGCCCCCTTTGGTAGTCCATATAATCTCTTTTGAACTTTTTGATTTTTCTATCTTTAGTAATTTTATCATGGTTTGTGAGTTCCTGTGATAGCTTGTTAATAGAGTCTTGAAATGTTGATTGAGACTCAAATCTTTTACAATCTAAACACATAGTTTTGACTTCCTAAAGGTTAATATCAATCATACGTTCATAATATTGAGCCAGTATGTTGACAAAAAGCATGGACCCTTTCTGTAAGGCTTCACGCCACTCATTAGATAATCTGTCTTCTTGTCTGCCAACTAATGGTTGTAACCGAATATGAAGACCCCTAGGGGCTATATTTTTATGTAAATATGCCCGGAACAAATGCAAGTGCCATATGTTTGATCTCAGGTTTTTAAGACCCTTAGAAAGAGAATTAAATGCCAATTCACAATTCATGGCTGATTGTTCCACTGATTAATTGGAATTGCTGCCTGGCGAGGCATGGATACCAAAAAATCCAATGTCCTCCCGATCGGCACACAATCCAGTTAGGATACTGTCTAGGTCCATGCTTGATATATGTTACAAGCCCGAAAACAGAGACCACAAACCAAGATAAAAGACTATGACAGAGAATCAGTATTTAATAATAATATATAGTGATGATGGATATCAGCCCCTGAATCACATCAAGATTCCCTACTGACTACCAAAAAAATTATTATTGTACAAGAGAAAAAAACACACACAAAGCCAGCACAGCAAGAGGAGATATCAAGGTGAGAACAAAACCAATAAGCTGAATATGCAGTATATGCACCTTGGAATTAGGTGTTGATGACCTCTCGAAGAGTAAGTCTGTTGTACAACACAAACAGTACCAGTATAAAGATATGCCCAATAAATGGTCAAAATCAATATGATGTTAACAAACAGTCAACACATCAACACTGTGTAGCACAATTGGGTTGTAGGGCCTACAAATGCGCCATAATAATGCTTGTAGAAACCACTAATATTCCAGACTAAGCCTAAAAAGGTGTATCCAAGACTAATATAGTGATGTAAAAAGCATACAATGGCAATAGTGCCTATAATGATAGATATATCAAAAGTATATCAAAAATATGTCAATATTGTGATGCTCACATAGTAATGTATATACTATTCATATTGGTAAGAACCAAGTTTAAAACAATCAGTTGAGAAACTGTATTAATAATATAGTTGGCTCCAAAAAGCCTGCTACAGAACCTGATATATATATATATATATATATATATATATATATATATATATATATATATATATATATATATATATACACACAAAAGATATTGTTTGTGACCAACACAATAGAGAAATAACATAATATAGAGAAAAAATAATGATGTTATACACAGAACAGGTGTTACTAGTTATGGTAGGCAGTCATTGACATAAGCGATGCAAACAGTTGTTAAAAATGCATCTCCACCAATGTAAAAAGGCATATGCATATAAATGCAGTGAAAAACATGTATAAAAGAATATAAATAATCCTAGACAATCTTTGTCATCCCCCAAACATCTTCAGTAGGTACACCAAAAAAGAAGTCTACACATTGGAATATACCAACTGTTCATCAGCTTCCTGTTATCATAAAGCAATCTGTATCAGCCAAAAGTCACTGATATCCCCAACCTCGAAATATTGCTGTTTGTGCTTGTCAATAAATCGACCACCATTCCATGTTGCTCCGGTTGCATTAAGCATAGACATTCATAGTTCCCCTACCAGTTCTTGTATGTTAGTGATGATAATTCGACTGAAGCACCCAGTAGTTAAACAAACAATAGAATTAACTAAGCAGTCTGATGAAAGCACTTAGTTACAAAAACACAGCACCAACCCCATTTAGGCGAAAATCCAACAGTTTGTCCCACTTTATACTGATCCAAAATTATACGACCACCTGAAATGCCTCCAAATTTGTTATGAACATCCGACAGCATAGAAATTGGTAAATAAACCCACCGGTTGTAGTAAAAATAGAAAAAATGCAACTAAGGCTCTCAAAACGTTCAAACAAACATATCCAGTTGCAGGACCAACCAACATGAACTCCTGTTTCAATAAAACACAGAACCAACCCTTCGATTCATGTATTCAAGCTAAATCAAACCTTGGATATGTAGTCCTTGAAACAACAGCTCCTCGTTTGAAATGATGTTGCGTAGGCCCCATAGGTATACACAAACGCCACCATGATACACAAAAAGCCCATGTTAAAGGAAATCACAATTGTAATACCAAGAGATTCGAAGATATCCATCAATCGTTGGTTGCATACATCCAAAAAACCTTGTCTCACAGGTGCGATGGTCAAATAGTTGCAAAAAACTGAAAAATGTCAGGGGAGGATTCCCCTGTACAAAAAAACGATAGCTTCCAGATCCTTTGTCCTACAGCATAGCTAAGAAAGCACAACCCAACTTGATGCTATGCAGGTAGGTAGATGCACTGCCAAAACCATTCAAATGTACAACACAAGGCCAGCAGTATATGATCCAGAAGTCACCAAATAAAAATACTAAGTCTAATACATATAACTGGCTGAAAACAGCCCTTTATTAGTAAGACAGACCGGTTTCGGCAGCCAATGCCTTCTTCAGTGTATGAACATTTCACACAAAATACAATCCATTTATAGACACACCCCACCTGAGAGACAAGTGGAAAATGCAACCAATGTGTAGTTAAAGAGAAAGAACACAAAAAATATACACTGCTGTAATGCATAATAGTAAATGCAATCATGGCTTGACATTAGGTAACAAATGTAACATTGATATAAATTTCAGATAATGATTAGAAAAATATTATGCAATGCCCCCCACATATTATATTAAATATCATGAATGTAGCTGATATGAGAAAACTCATAATATGGCAGAAGTGCAGAAAACAGTTCAAAATAAGCACATATATTTTTCCAATATCACAGCAAAACAAATAGCAGAAGGCATATCTCACTGCAGCTTTGAACATCTTGAGCAAACCAGTACAAACTGGTTTTAATATACTGGCTTTTAAAGGCAGAGAAACAGAAACCAGCCAAATTATCCAATCAAAATAAGTTAGTGTTACAGGAATGGTTCTAGCAAGATCAAACCATACTAATTCTCTCTCTCACAAAGAAACAGCTAGACGTCTCTAGACAAAATATCTCAATACAAGGTCCAAAGGTCATAAACAGAAACAGATATTCAGCTCTAACTGACAATAAAAAGGAGGTTAAAAAACAGTTCCACTGATTAAACAGATAGACAGTAAAATAGACGTGCAGAAGAGTTGAAGATAAGTAATTATCTTTTTCCAATTTCACAGCAAAAATGTAGAAGAAGGCCTATCTCACTGCAGCTTTGAACAGCTTGAGCAAACAAGTACAAACTGGTTTAAAACACTGGCTATTAAAGGCAGAGAAACAGAAACCAGACAAATTATCCAATCAAAATAACAGTGTTGCTGTAATGCTTTTAGCGAGATGAAACCACACAGATTGTGTCTCACACAAAGAAAGAGCTAGGCCTCTCTACACAAAAGATTTCACTACAAGCTCCAAAGGTCATAAACAGAAACAGATATTCAGCTCGAACAGACAATAAAACAGAGGCTAAAGCACAGTTGTACTGATTAAACAGATATGCAGTAAAACAGAGGTGTAGAAAATAGTTGAAAAAAGCACATCTTTTTCCAATATCACAGCAGCGCAAATGCAGAAGGCCTCTCTCACTGCAGCTTTCAGCAGTTCAAACAAATATGTACAAGCTGGTTTAAAACACTGGCTATTAAAGGCAGAGAATCAGAAACCAGCCAAATTATCCAGTCAAAATAACACAGTGTTGCAGGAATGCTTCTAGCTAGATCAAACCACAATGATTCTCTCTTCCACAGAGAACCAGCTAGGCGTCTCTAGATAAAAGATGTCACTACAAGCTTCAAAGGTCACAAACAATAACAAATATTCTGTTCTAACTGACAACACAAAGGAGAATAAAAACAGTTGCACAGATTAAACAGATATGCAGTAAAACAGAGGTGTAAAAAACATTTGAAAATAAGCACTTATCTTTTTCCAATATCACAGGACCACAAATGCAGAAGGCCTCTCTCACTGCAGCTTTAAACAGCTTGAGCAAACAAGTGCAAAGTGGTTTAAAACACTCGCAGTAAAACCAGAGAATCAAAATCCAGCCGAATTATCCAATCAAAATAGCACAGTGTTGCAGGAATGCTTCTAGCTAGATCAAACCACACTGTTTGTCTCTCCCACAAAGAAACAGCTAGGCCTCTCTAGACAAAAGATTTCAGTACAAGCTCCAAAGTTGACAGACAGTAACAGATATTCAGCTCTAACACACAACAAAGAGACTAAAAAACAGTTGCACTGATTAAACAAATACACAGTACAACACAAGTGCAGTAAACAGTTGAAAATAAGCACTTATCTTTTTCCAGTATCACAGTAGAACAAATGGCAGAAGGCCTATCTCACTGCAGCTTTGAACAGCTTGAGCAAAGAAGTACAAACGGGTTTAAAACACTGGCTATTAAATGCAGACAAACATAAACCAACCAAATTATCTAATCAAAATAACACAGTGTCTCTGGAATGCTTCAAGCTAGATCACACTGTTTCTCTATCCCACAAAGGAACAACTAGGCATCTCTAGGCAAAATATTTCACTACAAGCTGCAAAGGTCACAGACAGTAACAGATATTTAGCTCTAACAGACAACACAAAAGAGAATAAGAACAGTTGCACAGATTAAACAGATATGCAGTGAAACAGAAGTGTAGAACGTTAAAAATAAGCACTTATCTTTTCCAGTATCACACCAGAGCAAATAACAGAAGGCCTATCTCATTGCAGCTTTGAACAGCTTGAGCAAACAAGTACAAAGTGGTTAAAACACTGGCTATTAAACCGCAGAAACAGAATCCCCCCAAATTATCCAATCAAAATAACACAGTGTTGCAGGAATGCTTCTAGCTAGATCAAATCACACTGTTTCTGTCTCCCACAAAGAAACAGGTAGGCCTCTCTAGACAAAAGATTTCACTACAAGCTCCAAAGGTCACAAACATTAACAGATATTTAGCTCCAACAGGACATAAAAAGGAGAATAAAAACAGTTGCACTGATTAAAAAAATACACAGTAAAACAGAAGTGCGGAAAACAGTTGAAAATAAGCACTTATCTTTTTCCAGTATCACAGTAGATCAAATGGTAGAAGGCCTACCTTACTGCAGCTTTGAACAGCTTGAGAAAACAAGTGCAAACTGATTTAAAACCCTGGCTATTAAAGGCAGAGAAACAGAAACCAGCCAAATTATCCAATCAAAATTCACAGTCTTGCAGGAATGCTTCTAGCAAGATCAAACCAAACTGAGTCTCTCTCTATCTCTCTCTCAGAAAGAAACAGCTAGACTTCTCTAGACAAAACATTTCAATACAAGCTCCAAAGGTCAAAGACAGTAACAGATGTTCATCTCTAACAGACAACAAAAAGGAGACTAAAAAGCAGTTGCACTGATTAAACAGATACACAGTAAAACAGACGTGCAGAAATCAGTTGAAAATAAGCACTTATCTTTTTGTAATATCACAGCAGACCAAATGGCAAAAGGCCTATCTCTCTGAAGCTTTGAGCAGCATGAGCAAACACATACAAACTGGTTTAAAACACTGGCTATTAAAGGCAGAGAAACAGAAACCAGCCAAATTATCCAATAAAAATAAGAGTGTTGCTGTAATGCTTTTATCAAAATCAAACCGCACTTATTCTCTCCAACACAAAGAAACAGCTTGGTCTCTCTAGACAAAAGATTTCACTGCAAGCTGCAAAAGCCAAAGACAGTAACAGATATTCAGCTCTAACACACAATAAAAAGGAGACTAAAAACAGTTGCTCTGATTAAACAGGTACGCAGTAAAACAGAAGTGCAGAAAACAGATAAAAATACGTACTTATCTTTTTCCAATATCAAGCAAAACAAATAGCAAAAGGCCTATCTCACTGCAGCTTTAAACAGCTTTTACAAACAAGTTCAAACTGGTTTTAATATACTGGCTATTAAAGGCAGAAAAACAGAAACCAGCCAAATTATCCAATCAAAATAACACAGTGTTGCAGGAATGGTTCTAGCAAGATCAAACCACACTGATTCTCTCTCTCACAAAGAAACAGCTGCACCTATTTTGGCAAAAGATTTCAATACAAGCTCCCAAAGTCACAAACAGTAAAACATATTCAGCTCTTACAGACAATAAAAAGGAGAATAAAAACATTTGCACTGATTAAACAGATGTACAGTAAAACAGACATGCATAAATTGATTTAACTGATTTAAAACCCTGGCTATTAAAGGCAGAGAAACAGAAACCAGCCAAATTATCCAATTAAAATAACACAGTGTTGGTGGAATACTTCTAGCAAGAACAAACCAAACTGATTCTCTCTCTCTCAGAAAGAAACAGCTAGACCTCTCTAGACAAAAGATTTCAATACAAGCTCCAAAGGTCAAAGACAGTAACAGATATTCAGCTCTAACAGACAGCAAAAAGGAGACTAAAAAACAGTTGCACTGATTAAACAGGTATACAGTAAATCAGATGTGCAGAAATCAGTTGAAAATAAGCACTTATCTTTTTCCAGTATCACAGCTGACCAAATTGCAAAAGGCCTTGAACAGCTTGATCTAAAAAGTACAAACAAGTTAAAAACACTGGCTATAAAAGGCAGAGAAACAGAAATGAGCCACATTATCCAATCAAAATAACAGTGTTGCAGTAATGCTTTCAACGAGATCAAGCCACACTGGTTCTCTCTCACACAAAGAAACAGCTAGGCCTGCCTAGACAAAAGATTTCACCTCAAGCTCCAAAGGTCAAAGACAGTAACAGATATCCAGCTCTAACACAGAACAAAAAGGAGACTAAAAACAGTTGCACTGATTAAACAGATACGCAGTAAAACAAAAGTGCAGAAAACAATTGAAAATACGTACTTATCTTTTTCTAATTTCACTGCAAGACAAATAGAAAAGGTCTATCTCACTGCAGCTTTGAACAGATTTTGCAAATGAGTAAAATCTGGTTTTAATATACTGGCTATGAAAGGCAGAGAAACAAAAAACAGCCAAATTAGCCAGTCAAAATAGCACAGTGTTGCAGGAGTGGTTCTAGTAAGGTCAAACCACACCGATTCTCTCTCTCACATAGAAACAGCTAGACCTCTCTAGACAAAAGATTTCAATACAAGCTCCAAAAGTCACAAACAGTAAAAGATATTCAGCTCTTACAGAAAATAAAAAGGAGACTAAAAAACAGTTGCACTGATTAAACAGGTATACAATAAAACAGACATGTCGAAATCAGTTGAAAATAAGAACTTATCTTTTTCCAATATCACAGCAGACCAAATGGCAGAAGGCCTATCTCTCTGAAGCTATAAATACCTTGAGTAAACAAGTAAAAACCGGTTTAAAACACTGGCTATTAAAGGCAGAGAAACAGAAACCAGCCAAATTATCCAATCAAAATGAGTGTTGCAGTAATGCTTTCAGTGAGATCAAGCCACACTGATTCTCCCTCACACAAAGAAACAGCTAGGCCTCTCTAGACAAAAGATTTCACTACAAGCTCCAAAGGTCAAAGACAGTAACAGATATTCATCTCTAACAGACAACAAAAAGAAGACTAAAAAGCAGTTGCACTGATTAAACATATATACAGTAAAACAGACGTGCAGAAATCAGTTGAAAATAAGCACTTATCTTTTTGCAATATCACATCAGACCAAATGGCAAAAGTCCTATCGCTCTGAAGCTTTGAACAGCATGAGCAAACACGTACAAACTGGTTTAAAACACTGGCTATTAAAGGCAGAGAAACAGAAACCAGCCAAATTATCCAATCAAAATAACAGTGTTGCAGTAATGCTTTTAGTGAGATCAAACCACACAGATTCTCCCTCTCACAAAGAAACAGCTAGATGTCTCTACACAAAAGATTTCACTACAAGCTTCAAAGGTCACAAACAATAACAAATATTCTGTTCTAACTGACAACACAAAGGAGAATAAAAACAGTTGCACAGATTAAACAGATATGCAGTAAAACAGAGGTGTAAAAAACATTTGAAAATAAGCACTTATCTTTTTCCAATATCACAGGACCACAAATGCAGAAGGCCTCTCTCACTGCAGCTTTAAACAGCTTGAGCAAACAAGTGCAAAGTGGTTTAAAACACTCGCAGTAAAACCAGAGAATCATAATCCAGCCGAATTATCCAATCAAAATAGCACAGTGTTGCAGGAATGCTTCTAGCTAGATCAAACCACACTGTTTGTCTCTCCCACAAAGAAACAGCTAGGCCTCTCTAGACAAAAGATTTCAGTACAAGCTCCAAAGTTGACAGACAGTAACAGATATTCAGCTCTAACACACAACAAAGAGACTAAAAAACAGTTGCACTGATTAAACAGATATACAGTAAAATAGACGTGCAGAAGAGTTGAAGATAAGTACTTATCTTTTTCCAATTTCACAGCAAAAAATGTAGAAGAAGGCCTATCTCACTGCAGCTTTGAACAGCTTGAGCAAACAAGTACAAAGTGGTTTAAAACACTAGCTATTAAACCAGAGAAACAGTATCCCATGAAATTATCCAATCAAAATAACACAGTGTTGCAGGAATGCTTCTAGCTAGATCAAACCACACTGATTCTGTCTCCCACAAAGAAACAGCTAGGCCTGTATAGACAAAAGATTTCACTACAAGCTCCAAAAGTCACAAACAATAACAGATATTCAGCTCTTACAAAAAAAAGGAGTCTAAAAAACAGTTGCACTGATTAAACAGATATACAGTAAAATAGACGTGGAGAAGAGTTGAAGATTAGTACTTATCTTTTTTCCAATATCACAGCAAAAAAATATAGCAGAAGGTCTATCTCACTGCAGCTTTGAACAGCTTTTGCAAACAAGTTCACAATGCTTTTAATATACTGGCTATTAAAGGCAGAGAAACAGAAACCAGCCAAATTAGCCATTCAGTATAACACAGTTTTGCAGGAATGGTTCTAGCATGATCAAACCACACTGATTTTCTCTTACAGAAAGAAACAGCTAGACCTCTCTAGACAAAATATTTCAATACAAGCTCCAACGGATACAAACAGTAACAGATATTCAGCTCATTCAGACAATAAAAAGGAGACTAAAAAAAAGTTGCACTGACTAAACATATATATATATATATAGTAAAACAGACATGCAGAAATCAGTTGAAAATAAGCACTTATCTTTTTTCCAGTATCACAACAGACCAAATGGCAGAAGGCCTTTCTCTCAGAAGTTGAACAGCTTGAGCAAACAAGTAGAAACTGGTTTAAAACACTGGCTATTAAAGGCAGAGAAACAGAAACCAGCCAAATTATCCAATCAAAATAACAGCGTTGCAGTAATGCTTTTAGTGAGATCAAACCACACAGATTCTCTCTCTCACAAAGAAACAGCTAGATGTCTCTACACAAAAGATTTCACTACAAGCTCCAAAGGTCAAAGACAGTAACAGATATTCAGCTCTAACACACAAAAAGGAGACTAAAAACAGTTGCACTGATTAAACAGATACGCAGTAAAACAGAAGTGCAGAAAACAGTTCAAAATAAGCACATATCTTTTTCCAATATCACAGCAAAACAAATAGCAGAAGGCATATCTCACAAACTGGTTTTAATATACTGGCTATTAAAGGCAGGGAAACAGAAACCAGCCAAATTATCCAATCAAAATAACTTAGTGTTACAGGAATGATTCTAGCAAGATCAAACCATACTGATTCTCTCTCTCACAAAGAAACAGCTAGACGTCTCTAAACAAAATATTTCAATACAAGCTCCAAAGGTCATAAACAGAAACAGATGTTCAGCTCTAACAGACAATAAAAAGGAGGTTAAAAAACAGTTGCACTGATTAAACAGATAGACAGTAAAATAGACATGCTGAAATCAGTTGAAAATAAGAACTTATCTTTTTCCAATATCACAGCAGACCAAATGGCAGAAGGCCTATCTCTCTGAAGCTTTAAATACCTTGAGCAAACAAGTAAAAACTGGTTTAAAACACTGGCTATTAAAGGCAGAGAAACAGAAACCAGCCAAATTATTCAATCAAAATAAGTGTTGCAGTAATGCTTTCAGTGAGATCAAGCCACACTGATTCTCCCTCACACAAAGAAACAGCTAGGCCTCTCTAGACAAAAGATTTCACTACAAGCTCCAAAGGTCAAAGACAATAACATATATTCATCTCTAACAGACAACAAAAAGGAGACTAAAAAGCAGTTGCACTGATTAAACAGATATACAGTAAAACAGACGTGCAGAAATCAGTTGAAAATAAGCACTTATCTTTTTGCAATATCACAGCAGACCAAATGGCAAAAGGCCTATCTCTCTGAAGCTTTGAACAGCATGAGCAAACACGTACAAACTGGTTTAAAACACTGGCTATTAAAGGCAGAGAAACAGAAACCAGCCAAATTATCCAATAAAAATAAGAGTGTTGCAGTAATGTTTTTAGCAAAATCAAACCGCACTGATTCTCTCCAACACAAAGAAACAGCTAGGTCTCTCCAGACAAAATATTTCACTGCAAGCTCCAAAAGTCAAAGACAGTAACAGATATTCAGCTCTAACACACAACAAAAAGGAGACTAAAAATAGTTGCTCTGATTAAACAGGTACGCAGTAAAACAGAAGTGCAAAAAACAGATGAAAATACATACTTATCTTTTTCCAATATCAAGCAAAACAAATAGCAAAAGGCCTATCTCACTGCAGCTTTAAACAGCTTTTACAAACAAGTTCAAACTGGTTTTAATATACTGGCTATTAAAGGCAGAAAAACAGAAACCAGCCAAATTATCCAATCAAAATAACACAGTGTTGCAGGAATGGTTCTAGCAAGATCAAACCACACTGATTCTCTCAGAAAGAAGTAGCTGCACCTCTCTAGACAAAAGATTTCAATACAAGCTGCAAAAGTCACAAACAGTAAAAGATATTCAGCTCTTACAGAAAATAAAAAGGAGAATAAAAACAGTTGCACTGATTAAACAGATATACAGTAAAACAGATGTGCAGAAATTGATTTAACTGATTTAAAACCCTGGCTATTAAAGGCAGAAAAACAGAAACCAGCCAGATTATCCAATTAAAATAACACAGTGTTGCAGGAATACTTCTAGCAAGAGCAAACCAAACTGATTCTCTCTCTCTCTCAGAAAGAAACAGCTAGACCTCTCTAGACAAAAGATTTCAATACAAGCTCCAAAGGTCAAAGACAGTGACAGATATTCAGCTCTAACAGACAACAAAAAGGAGACTAAAAAACAGTTGCACTGATTAAACAGGTATACAGTAAAACAGACGTGCAGAAATCAGTTGAAAATAAGCACTTATCTTTTTCCAGTATCCAGCAGACCAAATGGCAAAAGGCCTGTCTCTCTGAAGCTTTAAACAGCTTGATCTAAAAAGTACAAACTAGTTTAAAACACTGGCAGAGAAACAAAAACAAGCCAAATTATCCAATCAAAATAACAGTGTTGCAGTAATGCTTTCAGTGAGATCAAGCCACACTGGTTCTCTCTCACACAAAGAAACAGCTAGGCCTGTCTAGACAAAAGATTTCACTACAAGCTCCAAAGGTCAAAGACAGTAACAGATATTCAGCTCTAACACACAACAAAAGGAAGACTAAAAACAGTTGCACTGATTAAACAGATACGCAGTAAAACAGAAGTGCAGAAAACAATTGAAGATACGTACTTATCTTTTTCCAATTTCACTGCAAAACAAATAGCAAAAGGCCTATCTCACTGCAGATTTGAACAGCTTTTGCAAATAAGTAAAATCTGGTTTTAATATACTGGCTATTAAAGGCAGAGAAACAGAAACCAGCCAAATTAGCCAGTCAAAATAGCACAGTGTTGCAAGAATGGTTCTAGTAAGGTCAAACCACACTGATTCTCTCTCTCACATAGAAACAGCTAGACCACTGTAGACAAAAGATTTCAATACAAGCTCCAAAAGTCACAAACAGTAAAAGATATTCAGCTCTTACAGAAAATAAAAAGGAGACTAAAAACAGTTGCACTGATTAAACAGATAAACAATAAAACAGACATGCAGAAATCAGTTGAAAATAAGCACTTATCTTTTTCCAATATCACAGCAGACCAAATGGCAGAAGGCCTATCTCTCTGAAGCTTTAAATACCTTGAGCAAACAAGTAAAAACTTGTTTAAAACAATGACTATTAAAGGCAGAGAAACAGAAACCCGCCAAATTATCCAATCAAAATAAGTGTTGCAGTAATGCTTTCAGCGAGATCAAGGCACTCTGATTCTCCCTCGCACAAAGAAACAGCTAGGCCTCTCTAGACAAAATATTTCACTACAAGCTCCAAAGGTCAAAGACAGTAACAGATATGCAGCTCTAACACACAACACAAAGGAGAGTAAAAAACAGTTGCACTGATTAAATAGATATGCAGTAAAACAGAAGTGCAGAAAACAGGTGAAAATTTCTACTTTTCTTTTTCCAATATCACAGCAAAACAAATAGCAGAAGGCATATCTCACTGCAGCTTTGAACATATTGAGCAAACAAGTACAAACTAGTTTTAATATACTGGCCATTAAAGGCAGAGAAACAGAAACCAGCCAAATTATCCAATCAAAATAACTTAGTGTTACATGAATTATTCTAGCAAGATCAAACCATACTGATTCTCTCTCTCACAAAGAAACACCTAGACGTCTCTAGACAAAAGATTTCAATGCAAGCTCCAAAGGTCATAATCAAAAACAGATATTCAGCTCTAACAGACAATAAAAAGGAGGCTAAAGCACAGTTGCACTGATTAAACAGATATGCAGTAAAACAGAGGTGTAGAAAATAGTTGAAACTAAGCACTTTTCTTTTTCCAGTATCACAGCAGCGTCAATGCAGAAGGCCTCTCTCACTGCAGCTTTGAGCAGCTTGAGCAAACAAGTGCAAGCTGGTTTAAAACACTGGCTATTAAAGGCAGACAATCAGAAACCAGCCAAATTATCCAGTCAAAATAACACAGTGTTGCAGGAATGCTTCTAGCTAGATCAAACCACACTGATTCTCTCTCCCACAGAGAAACAGCTAGGCTTCTCTAGACAAAAGATTTCAGTAAAAGCTTCAAAGGTCTCAAACAGTAACATATATTCAGCTCTAGCAGACAACACAAGGGAGAATAAAAATAGTTACATAGATTAAACAGATAAGCAGTAAAACAGAGGTGTAGAAAACGGTTGAAAATAAGCACTTATCTTTTTGCAATATCACAGCAGAGGAAATAACAGAAGGCCTATCTCACTGCAGCTTTGAACAGCTTGAGCAAACAAGTACAAAGTGGTTTAAAACACTAGCTATTAAACCAGAGAAACAGAATCCCACCAAATTATCCAATCAAAATAACACAGTGTTGCAGGAATGCTTCTAACTAGATCAAACCACACTGATTTTGTCTCCCACAAAGAAACAGCTAGGCCTGTATAGACAAAGGATTTCACTACAAGATCCAAAAGTCACAAACAATAACAAATATTCAGCTCTTACAAACAATAAAAAGGAGTCTATAAAACAGTTGCACTGATTAAACAGATATACAGTAAAATAGACGTGCAGAAGAGTTGAATATAAGTACTTATCTTTTTTTCCAATATCACGGTAAAAATATAGCAAAAGGCCTATCTCACTGCAGCTTTAAACAGCTTTTGCAAACAAGTACACACTGGTTTTAATATACTGGCTATTAAAGGCAGAGAAACAGAAACCAGCCAGATTATCCATTCAAAATAACACAGTCTTGCAGGAATGGTTCTAGCAAGATCAAACCACACTGATGCTCTCTTACAGAAAGAAACAGCTAGACCTCTCTAGACAAAAGATTTCAATATAAGCCCCAAAGGACACAAACAGTAACAGATATTCAGCTCATTCAGACAATAAAAAGGAGACTAAAAATATTTGCACTCATTAAACATATATATAGTAAAACAGACATGCATAAATCATTTGAAAATAAGTACTTACCTTTTTCCAGTATGACAGCAGACCAAATGGCAAAAGGCCTATGTCTCTGAAACTTTGAACAGCTTGAGCTAAAAGTACAAACTAGTGTAAAACACTGGCTATTAAAGGCAGAAAAACAGAAATGAGCCAAATTATCCAATCAAAATAACAGTGTTGCAGTAATGCTTTCAGCAAGCTCAAGCCACACTGATTCTCTCTCACAGAAAGAAAAAGCTTGGCTTCTCTAGACAAAAGGTTTCACTACAAGCTCCAAAGGTCAAAGACAGTAACAGATATTCAGCTCTAACACAACAAAAAGGAGACTAAAAACAGTTGCACTGATTAAACAGATACACAGTAAAACAGAAGTGCAGAAAACAATTGAAAATACATACTTATCTTTTTCCAGTATCACTGCAAAACAAATAGTAAAATGCCTATCTCACTGCAGCTTTGAACAGCTTTTGTAAATGAGTAAAAACTGATTTTAATATACTTGCTATTAAAGGCAGAGAAACAGAAACCAGCCAAATTAGCCAGTCAAAATAGCACAGTGTTGCAGGAATGGTTCTAGTAAGATCAAACCACACTGATTCGCTCTCTCACATAGAAACAGCTAGACCTCTCTAGACAAAAGATTTCAATACAAGCTCCAAAAGTCACAAACAGTAAAAGATATTCAGCTCTTACAGAAAATAAAAAGGAGACTAAAAAAACAGTTGCACTGATTAAACAGATATACAGTAAAACAGACGTGTAGAAATCAGTTGAAAATACGTACTTATCTTTTTCCAATATCACAGCAGACCAAATGGCAGAAGGCCTATCTCTCTGAAGCTTTGAATACCTTAAGCAAACAAGTAAAAACTGGTTTAAAACACTGGCTATTAAAGGCAGAAAAACAGAAACCAGACAAATTATCCAATCAAAATAAGTGTTGCAGTAACGCTTTCAGTGAGATCAAGCAACACTGATTCTCCCTCACACAAAGAAACAGCTAGGCCTTTCTAGACAAAAGATTTCACTACAACCTCCAAAGGTCAAAGACAGTAACAGATATGCAGCTCTAAGACAAAACACAAAGGAGACTAAAAACAGTTGCACTGATTAGACAGATACACAGTAAAACAGAAGTGCAGAAAACAGTTGAAAATAAGTACTTATCTTTTTCCAATATCACAGCAAAACAAATAGCAGAAGGCATATCTCACTGCAGCTTTGAACATCTTGAGCAAATAAGTACAAACTGGTTTTAATATACTGGCTATTAAAGGCAGAGAAACAGAAACCAGCCAAATTATCCAATCAAAATAACTTAGTGTTACAGGAATGATTCTAGCAAGATCAAACCATACTGATTCTCTCTCTCATAAATAAACAACTAGACGTCTCTAGACAACATATTTCAATACAAGCTCCAAATGTCATAAACAGAAACAGATATTCACCTCTAACAGACAATAAAAAGGAGGCTAAAAACAGTTGGACTGATTAAACAAATATACAGTAAAATAGACGTGCAGAAGAGTTGAAGATAAGTACTTATCTTTTTCCAATTTCACAACAAAAAATGTAGAAGAAGGCCTATCTCACTGCAGCTTTGAACAGCTTGAGCAAACAAGTACAAACTGGTTTAAAACACTGGCTATTAAAGGCAGAGAAACAGAAACTAGCCAAATTATCCAATCAAAATAACAGTGTTGCTGTAATGCTTTTAGCGAGATGAAACCACACAGATTCTCTCTCACACAAAGAAAGAGCTAGGCCTCTCTAGATAAAATATTTCACTACAAGCTCCAAAGGTCAAAGAGAGTAACAGATATTCAGCTCTAACACACAAAAAGGAGACTAATAAACACTTGCACTGATTAAAGAGATATGCAGTAATACAGAAGGGCAGAAAACAGTTCAAAATAAGCACTTATCTTTTTCCAGTATCACAGCAAAACGAATAGCAGAAGGCATATCTCACTGCAGCTTTGAACAGCTTGAGCAAACAAGTACAAACTGGTTTTAATATATTGGCTATTAAAGGTAGGGAAACAGAAACCAGCTAAATTATCCAGTCAAAATAACACAGTGTTACAGGAATAGTTCTAGCAAGATCAATCCACACTGATTCTCTCTCTCACAAAGAAACAGCTAGACATCACTACACAAAAGATTTCAATACAAACTCCAAAAGTCATAAACAGTAACAGATATTCAGCTCTAACACACAATAAAAAGGAGACTAAAAAACAGTTGCACTGATTAAAAAGATATGCAGTAAAACAGAAGTGCAGAAAAAAGTTGAACATAAGCACTTATCTTTTTCCAATATGACAGTAGAACAAATGGCAGAAGGCCAATCTCACTGCAGCTTTGATCAGCTTGAGCAAACAAGTACAACATGGTTTAAAACACTGGCTATTAAAGGCAGAGAATCAGAAAAAAGCCAAATTATCCCGTCAAAATAACACAGTGTTGCAGGAATGCTTCTAGCTAGATCAAACCACACCGATTCTCTCTCCCACAAAGAAACATCTAGGCCTGTCTAGGCAAAATATTTCACTACAAGCTCCAAAGGTCCCAGACAGTAACAGATATTCAGCTCTAACAGTCAACACAAAAGAGAATAAAAGCAGTTGCACAGATAAAACAGATATACAGCAAAAGAGTTGCAGAAAACAGTTGAAAATAAGCACTTATCTTTTTCCAATATCGCATCAGAGAAAATAACAGAAGGCCTTTCTCACTGCAGCTTTGAACAGCTTGAGCAAACAAGTACATAGTGGTTTAAAACAGTAGCTATTAAACCAGAGAAACAGAATCCCACCAAATTATCCAATCAAAATAACACAGTGTTGCAGGAATGCTTCTAGCTAGATCAAACCACACTGATTCTCTCAACCACAAAGAGACAGCTATGCCTCTCTAGACAAAAGATTTCACTACAAGCTGCAAAGGTCACAAACAGTAACAGATATTCAGCTCTTGCAGGCAATATAAAGGAGACTAAAAAACAGTTGCACTGACTAAAACGATACACAGTAATACAGAAGTGCAGAAAACAGTTGAAAATAAGCACTTATCATTTTCCAGCATTACAGTAGATCAAATGATAGAAGGCCTATCTCACTGCAGCTTTGAACAGCTTGAGAAAACAATTACAAACTGATTTAAAACAGTGGCTATTAAAAACAGAGAAACAGAAACCAGCCAAATTATCCAATCAAAAAAACACAGTGTTGCAGGAATGCTTCTATCAAGATCAAACCAAACTGATTCCTCTCTGTCTCTCTCTCTCTCTCTCAAAGAAACCTCTAGACCTTTCTAGATGAAAGATTTCAATACAAGTTCCAAAGGTCAAAGACAGTAACAGATATTCAGATCTAACAGACAACAAAAAGGAAACTAAAAACAGTTGCACCGATTAAACAGATATACAGTAAAACAGACTTGGAGAAATCAGTTGAAAATAAGCACTTATCTTTTTCCAATATCACAGCAGACCAAATGGCATAAGGCCTATCTCTCTGAAGCTTTGAACAGCTTGAGCAAACAAGTGCAAACTGGTTTAAAACACTGGCTATTAAAGGCAGAGAAACAGAACCAGTCAAATTATCCAATCAAAATAAGAGTGTTGTAGTAATGCATTTAGAGAGATCAAACCACACTGATTCTCTCTCACACAAAGAAACAGGCCTCTCTAGACAAAAGATTTCATCACAAGCTCCAAAAGTCAAAGTCAGTAACAGATATTCGGGTCTAACACAAAACTAAAAGGAGACTAAAAAACAGTTGCACTGATTAAACAGATACGCAGTAAAACAGAAGTGCAGAAAACAGTTGAAAATACGTACTTATCTTTTTCCAATATACAGCAAAACAAATAGCAGAAGGCTTTTGCCACTGTAGCTTTGAACAGATTTTGCAAACAAGTACAAACTGGTTTAAAACACTGGCTATTAAAGGCAGAGAAACAGAAACCAGCCAAATTATCCAGTCAAAATAACAGTGTTGCTGTAATGCTTTTAGCAAGATCAAACCACACTGATTCTCTCTTACATAAACAAAAATGCTAGGCCTCTACACAAAAGATTTCACTACAAGCTCCAAAGGTCAAAAACAGTTACAGATATGCAGCTCTAACACGCAACAAAAAGGAGCTAAAAACAGTTGCACTGATTAAACAGATATGCAGTAAAACAGAAGTGGAGAAAACAGTTGAAAATATGTACATATCTTTTTTCAAGTATCACAGCAAAACAAATAGCAGAAGGCATATCTCACTGCAGCTTTGAACAGCTTGAGTAAACAAGTACAAACTGGTTTTAATATACTGGCTATTAAAGGCAGCGAAACAGAAGCCAGCTAATGTATCCAATCGAAATAACACAGTGTTACAGGAGTAGTTCTAGCAAGATCAAACCACACCGATTCTCTTTCTCTTTGAACAGCTTGAACAAACAAGTACAAAGTGGTCTAAAACAGTGGCTATTAAACAAGGGATACAGAATCCCACCAAATTATCCAATCAAAATAACACAGTGTTGCAGGAATGCTTTTAGCTAGATCAAATCTCACTGTTTCTCTCTCCCACAAAGAAACAGCTAGGCCTCTCTAGAAAAAAAGATTTCAGTACTAGCTCCAAAGGTGACAGACAGTAACAGATATTCAGCTCTAACACACAACAAAAAGGAGACTAAAAACTGTTGCGCTGATTAAACAGATACACAGTAAAACACAAGTGCAGAAAACAGTTGAAAATAAGCACTTATCCTTTTCCAATATCACAGTAGAACAAATGGAACAAGGCCTAGCTCACTGCAGACTTCAACAGCTTGAGCAAACAAGTACAAACTGGTTTAAAACACTGGCTATTAAATGCAAAGAAACAGAAACCAGCCAAATTATCCAATAGAAATAACACAGTGTTTCAGGAATGCTTCAAACTAGATCACTCTGTTTCTCTCTCCCACAAAGAAGCATCTAGGACTCTCTAGGCAAAATATTTCAGAACAAGCTCCAAAGATCACAGACAGTAACAGATATTCAGCTCTAACAGACAACGCAAAGGAGAATAAAAACAGTTGCACAGATTAAACAGATATACAGTACAACAGAAGTGTAGAAAACAGTTGAAAATAAGCACTTATCGTTTTCCAATATGACAGCAAAACAAATAACAGAAGGCCTATTTCATTGCAGCTTTGAACATCTTGAGCAAACAAGTACAAAGTGGTTTATAACACTGCCTATTAAACCAGAGAAACAGATTCCCACCAAATTATCCAATCAAAATAACACAGTATTGCAGGAATGCTTCTAGCTAGATTAAACCACACTGTTTCTCTCTCCCACAAAGAAACAGCTAGGCCTCTCTAGATAAAAAATTTCACTACAAGCTCCAAAGGTCACAAACAGTAACAGATATTCAGCTCTAACAGGCAACAAAAAGGAGACTAAAAAACACTGATTAAAAAAATACTCAGTGAAACAGATGTGCAGAAAACAGTTGAAAATAAGCACTTATCTTTTTCCAGTATCATAGTAAATCAAATGGTAGAATGCCTATCTCACTGCAGCTTTGAACAGCATGAGAAAATAAGTACAAACTGATTTAAAACCCTGTCTATTAAAGGCAGTGAAACAGAAACCAGCCTAATTATCCAATCAAAATAACACAGTGTTGCAGGAATGCTTCTAGCAAGATCTAACCAAACTGATTTTCTCTTTCTCAGAAATAAACATCTAGACCTCTCTAGACAAAAGATTTCAATACAAGCTCCAAAGATCAAAGACAGTAACAGATATTCAGCTCTAACAGACAAGAAAAAGGAGACTAAAAACAGTTAGACGATTAAACAGATATACAGTAAAACAGATGTGCAGAAATCATTTGAAAATAATCTCTTATCTTTTTCCAATATCGCAAGCAGACCAAATGGCAAAAGGCCTATCTCTCTGAAGTTTTGAACAGCTTGAGCAAAGAAGTACAAACTGGTTTAAAACACTGGCTATTAAAGGCAGAAAAACAGAAAACAGCCAAATTATCCAATCAAAATAACAGTGTTGCAGTAATGCTTTTAGCGAGATCAAACCACACTGATTCTCACTCAATGAAACAGCTAGGCCTCTCTAGATAAAAGATTTCACTACAAGCTCCAAAGGTCAAATACAGTAACAGATATTCAGGTCTAACACACAACAAAAAGGAGACTAGAAACAGTTGCACTGATTAAACAGATACACAGTAAAACAGAAATGCAGAAAACAGTTGAAAATATGTGCTTATCTTTTTCCAATATCACAGCAGAACAAATAGCAGATGGCCTATCTCACTGCAGCTTTGAACATCTTTTGCAAACAAGTACAAGCTGGTTTTAATATACTGGCTATTAAAGGCAGAGAAACAGAAACCAGCCAAATAATCCAATCAAAATAATACAGTGTTGTAGGAATGGTTATAGCAAGATCAAATCACACTGATTATCTCTCTGTCTCACAAAGAAACAGCTAGAACTCTCTAGATAAAAGATTTCAATACAAGCTCCAAAGGTCATAAACAGTAACATATATTCAGCTCTAACAGACACTAAAAAGGAGACTAAAAATAGTTGCACTGTTTAAACAGATATGCAGTAAAACAGAGGTGTAGAAAACAGTTGAAAATAAGCACTTTTTCCAGTATCACAGCAGTGCAAATGCAGAAGACCTCTCTCACTGCAGCTTTGAGCAGCTTGAGCAAACAAGTACAAGCTGGTTTAAAACACTGGCTATTAAAGGCATAGAATCAGAAACCAGCCAAATTATCCAGTCAAAATAACACAGTGTTGCAGGAATGCTTCTAGCTAGATTAAACCACATTGATTCTCTCTCCCACAGAGAACCAGCAAGGCCTCTCTAGACAAAAAATGTCACTATAAGATCCAAAGGTCACAAACTTTAACAGATATTCAGCTGTAACAGACAACACAAAGGAGTATAAAAACAATTGCACAGATTAAACAGATATGCAGTAAAACAGAGGTGTAGAAAACAGTTGAAAATAAGCACTTATCTTTTTCCAGTATCACAGCAGAGCAAATGGCAGAAGGCCAATCTCACTGCAGCTTTGAACAGCTTGAGGAAACAAGTACAAACTGGTTTAAAAGACTGACTATTAAAGCTAGAGAAACAGAATCCCATTGGATTATCCAATCAAAATAACACAGTGTTGCAGGAATGCTTCTAGCTAGATTAATCCACACTGATTCTGTCTCCCACAAAGAAACAGCTAGTCCTCTCTATACAAAGGATTTCAGTACAAGCTCCAAAGGTCACAAACAGTAACAGATATTCAGCTCTAACAGACAACAAAAAGGAAACTAAAAACAGTTGCACAGATTAAACAGATGTGCAGTAAAACAGAAGTGCAGAAAACAGTTGAAAATAAGCACTTATCTTTTTCCAATATCACAGCAGAGTAAATGACAGAGGGCCTATCTCACTGCAGCTTTGAACAGCTTGAGCAAAGAAGGTAGCTTGCATTTGTATATTTTATGTCTAATGGTATCACTGCATTTTTTGCCTGTGGCAGCTGTCCAAGACATATAGCAGACATCTCTTGCATGTCACCAGGAGAAACATGTAAGTTGCTCTCAGCAATGAATGGCATTGACCTTATCAGACCTCAAGGAATTTTTGTTAATGCCGGTATAGTAGATGTTATTTACCAGCTAGTGGAAAAAAGCAATTTAGTCAACTTTCCAGCCAGCACTCTTAGAGATGATTTAGTAAACACCCTACCCCACTTTTTTTTTCTCTCCAACGGCAAGTGTAGAGCTCCTGGCTTCTGTATACCAGACATTCCTTTCTGTATATTATTACGGTATTCCTTTTGTGCTGTAATAAATTGATTTTAACTACTTTTTGACCAGTAATGGTAAGATAACTTATTATGTTTACTTGAAGATCATTGGATACAATGTGCTATGCCTAGTTTCCTTTCCTGTTTAGTATAGAGGGTAAGTCAAGCCACCCATGGTTTGTGTGTGTGTGTGTGTGTGTGTATGTATATATATATATATATATATATATATATATATATATATATATATATATATACACACACACATATGAGGTGATAACTAAAAGTATCCTTTGAGACTAATGCTACTTTGAAAGAAATGCCCTTCATTAATGGAAAATATATGGATAATTTCTAGAAGGGAAAAAAATAATTTTTGGACACTGAAAAAAAGGATTATGATCAAAGAATCATCTGTGACCTTAGCTGAGACCCCAGACAGTATCTGTTGATTAACATTAAGAAAAAGCCAAAAATTGAAAGAGGAGTACCAATAAAAAATGACCATGTTCTTCGGCAAAGTTCATGCTACTCCCTTACTGCACATTTAGGCTGCCATTTCAGCTGTATTGACTTGTCCTGTGATTTGAAAGTGTGATTCTTTGACTCAGTTGCAGTTTTTATGTTCTGCTAGTACCAGAAATACACATCTCCCTCTTGAATCCGAAGCTGTCAAACTCTGTTCTGTGTGTTAGATACCTACTACTAAAGTAAACCCTTAAGAAAAGCCCTAGAAATGAAAGTGAATTCCCATGAGCTGCAAATTTCACAGTGTAATGCAGAAATATAGCTCTTTTAATTATATCTGCAGATTTACACTTGGTTGCCATATGTTCACACACCACTGAATTGCTTGGAATTATTTAGCAAGAAATGTATGTGAAGTCTGAGTTTTATTTCCTAGCTTGACCTGAGGGGAATAGAGCCAGAAATATTAAAAGTGCAGTGTAGAACAGAATTTTATTGGAACAGAAGGAATAGCTTCCTCAGTACATACTAGGGCAATTAAGAACAAAATAAAAGAGTAGTGTTGTCTAACACAAAAGTAAATATCAAGCAAGAGAACTATTAGAAGGTACATCATTTTATCTGCATCTTCCTCTGTTGTGAAGAGACAACATTTCAAATGAAAATTATTTGGTGGAGATGAATCCCATCATGGGCACAGGGTATCTGACTGTGGCATCCATCAATTGGGCCTCAAAAAGAACAGATGGCAGAATGGGTTTTACATGCTGAATAGGCAGATGGGATGCAGTTCATGGAAGGAGGGACTAATTAGGTTCCAGGCAATGTGAAACTGTGACTTGTTACTTCTCATCCTTTCATCTACAGAGAAAGTGTGAGAAATGATAATGATGAATTTATCCGTTTATGAATGCTAAATAAGGTGCTGATTATGTGGTGGAGCTTTCATCAAAAAAAAAGAGGAGAACAGAGGTAACAGGTAAGGCGCCAAAGCAGTACTCAGATATGAAGGGTAGACTGTGTAGCAGATCACGAATGGGCAGGAACAGAAGAAACAGTGATGCTGAGGAGAGGAAACTTAAATCTGAAGAAACAAAATGTTTCTCAGTGTACTATCCTGGCTGTTACAGTAGAGATGGCCATACCACATAACAAATTCCCTTAGTAGACGTTATGTGGCATCAACAAGGGCACATCTCACTGGATAGGTAACCTCTGCAGTATAGGACCATTGAAAATGAAAATAAAACTATGTGTAAATTATTTGGTTGGACTGAAAAATCAAGCTTCTCTTAAGCAGCAGCACTCTATATCATTTTATGTGAGGTGCTTGCCAGCAATGTGAAGGAAAAACAAAGCACATTTTATGATGGCTTACAGTTTCTATCGCGTAACAAAGGCCACAAATACTCTTTCTTTGACTATCTTAATCTTTAAATGCATAAAGAGAAAGTGCCTGCTTGACATTATTACTGTAAAGGCACTTAGATTAACCAGCTAAGGTCAGATTTTTATTTCCTTAAAGCACACAAACATATAGAGTAAACATAATGTGACACCAGACAACAACACTAAGTCCAAGGACAGTCATTGCTTTGGAAGAGCTGCCTTTTGTCTGCTGAGTACATTTATGGCTATAGTCAGACATGCTTTCTTCTTTCTTGCATCCTTCACATAAATTCTGTAAACATGACTGCACTTCTTTACTTGTGTATTCAAACCACAAAAACCTTTTCACTGAATTTTAAAATAATTATCTGAGATAGCAGTCCATTTAGTAAGATAACTGTGAGAATTTACCTTGCAATTAACTATTCATCGGTACTATTGCAGTGAATGTTTCTTCATGATAATGTATTTAAAATGAGACACAGTACTAAATTGATAAAATGAATAAAACTGCTTAGATGTTGCCATCAAGAAGTTTCCATCAAAGAAAAGTCACCATAGGTTGCTGAAATTAATGTATTGCTGTGCCCTTTTTTATGTAGTAGTGCCCGTATCCTCCTCCAGTTTCTGACACTGTATATCAAATAAAACAATTATGGATGGCATAGTGGTGCAGCGGTAGCATTGCTGCCTCACAGCAAGAGGTTCTCCAGTTCAATTCTGGGGTGCCTTCTGTGTGGAGTCTGCATGTTCTCTTTGCGATTGTGTGGGTTTCCTCCCACATTATAAAGACATGCATCTGGAGCATTTCTTCCCAGGCCTCCACTGAAAATTGACTTTGTTCTAAGTCAGACTTTCCTAAATAAATAAAAACAACAAAAGCAGCTCTGAGTTAAGCTGTGGCCTATACTTGTCACAGTGATGGTGGTTCTAACTGAAATAACATAGACAGGTGGTAATTTGAATGATTTGTTTGTTCAGCAGGGACTCATTTTTGTGACAAAGGTATCTCTGGTTTTGGTGTTATGTCATGAAACCATTTTGACATGGTTCTTAAAATAAGGTTTAGGGTTAGACAGTAAGGTGTAACAAGTAGTAAACATTTTATTTTTTTAATCAATGACACTGCTGAAAGCATGAAATGCATTAAATGGAGAGTTGCTGGTCAGTAGCAGAGAAAAACTACTTTTAATTCTGATAAACTGAACTAGCTTGTTGAAAATCTACTGCAAATGATAGTAAAGAAAAATATTCATGCAGTCACTGACTACAGCTGAGGTTTGCTAAATTCATCCCTTCCTCTTTCTGCTGACCGTGCAGTGCCTGAAACCTCATCTTTATTGCATTAACTTGATTCATGGTGGTACTGCCAGCTTGAATTATCGGTCTGCACAGGTGTAATTTGCACAAAGTTCTATTAGAATTTGAATGTCACCATGTTTTACAGATAGGTCTGTTCATTTCTGTGTACCTCAACAGTTGGGCATTCTGATTTGGAGCACTACAGGATTCCTTCTTATTTGCTGCATTTTGTTAACTATTGAATATTTTAAGCTATATCAGTGAAGTCTCTAAGGCTTGCTTTTCTGCAGCAGCCATGTTTACTAGTTTGTGGAATATCCTAACTGTAGTGTTCTCCTCATGGGATTCTTTGTACTTATGTGACCTCTTCAACATTGTAAATACTTACATACACTTTTTTCTTGTTGACACTTTTTTCAGTTTTTAAAAGTGTAGCCTTTTTTATGAGAGCTAAAACTACAACTGTTTGAAATATTTTCCTGTTTGTGTATCAATTTGATTTCTTTTTTATCTGTTGTGAGATTTTATTTCATATATACTGCATGTTTTGTACTTTTGTTTTATGATATCGGCAAACTTTATGTATGAACCAAAGAACTTGTGTATCAGTGAGGTAATCCTTCAAAACTCTCAGTGCATACTCAGCCCTGTCTACACTAAACATGGTTGTCCTTTAGTTTAAAATTTAATTTACTTCCATGATTCCTTAACTTTTTAGTTTTCCTAAATTCTATTGTGTGGCGTTTAAATCTGATAACAAAAGTCAATGGTGGATTGTGGCATCCTTCTTTTTGTGATGTTAGCCAACAAATTATTGTGGATAGAAAGTCCCTTAAGTGCCTGTTATTCTTAATGTGCAAATACTGACTTATCTGTTATCTATAGCTTACCTTTTGACATTTTTTGTGTGTGAATTGTTATGTATTTCACATGGGCTGAAGCTGAAATTGGTCAATATTGATCGGTGCACTACCCTCATAAACAAATATAAATAAATATATGTATCTAGTCCTTTCTGTATGAATATTTAATTTTCAGAATGCAGAAAAGGAGGGAGTTCAGGAACAGCAGAACAAGCCAGGTGAGGAACATGATTAGCATAACAGCAGATCTGTGCCTTGGAATATATAACCATCCTAAATTCCCTATAAACACGTGCAAATCTCGTAGTGTAATGTTCTGCATTTGGATGCTATTTGGATGCAAAATGTGTTATAAAGTCATAGTAGTTTTAAAATGACAGCAATAGATAATGACATAATAAAAGCAAGAGAGGAAATGGAGACGAGAAATACATCAATGATATATTTCCTATACCCCATGAATTTGTTGCTGTGATCAGCTTTGAGTATTTAACAAAGTGGAAGAGAGAGAGCAAGGTAAGATATCAGTGGCTTGTTAGTGTCCCTGATATAAGATATCTTCCTCAGTGGGAAGATACTCTGGGGTATCCCACACACTGCACTCACTGCAGACTTGTTACTTTCTCTGTATTTACTGATGACCCATGAATGCTGCTTGCTACCCTTTCATGCAAAATAGATACAAACAGAGGCTACAGTGCTGACATACTTTGTTCCAAGCCAGTGTCAACTACCTTTCTAGTTCTTTTACCCCCATTCCCCTTATATCTGCTTGTAGGATGCACAGAGACGGTGATTATACAGACAGTGAATAGCTTGGTAGGTTTGAGTACAGTACACCAGGCCACAAAAATAAAACATTTAAGAAGCTTCTATATACTTTAGAAAAGGATTTGACTTTACAAGCATTCTTTTCTGAAGACTGTGGGATATTTTTGGGGATTTGTGTATAAAGTCAATATTTATTTTATGTTTTTGCACAAACTCTGTTAATTCTGGCTTTTATGACGATACTGAGCAAATTCATGCCAAGCACAGACTTTCAAAGTACGTGCTAGCTTTTACAGAAAGTGATGAGTTCAGGTACATGATATTTCTTCAGTTCATGTGCATCCATGTTTGCACATTTTAGCAAATTTATTGTAATTGCTGCTTAAAAATGTGAGTGTTAGCTGTGCATGTGAAGCAATGGCTATCACAGAGAGTAAGTGGGGATTTTAAGGAGAAGACTACAGGTGTTCACATCGCCCAGTACTCAGATCTTGCTGTCTCAAAGCCAGGACTCAAGCACCTTGTAGCTCATGTAGGCTGCTGCTCACGTTTAAATTCAAGTAAGAATCAGGCAAGCAGCTGTGGAGTGCGGGGTGGGGGGGACAAGTATGAAGTGAGATTTTCGGCTTAGGCAGTGGGAAGGGATTTTTAGGGTTAGGGAGTAGGAGTGGGGTGTTAGGATTAGGGAGTTAATGTGGCATTTAGGTATAGGGAGATTGTTGGAGTTTAAGGTTCATTGAGTGATCAATGACTTTAGGGTTAGAAAAGGTGAGGCTTGAATTTTAAGGTAAGGGAATGAGGACTCGGGTTGGGAACTGGGTGGGAATTTTATGATTAGAGTGTAGGTTCTGGTAGAGGTATCTAGTCTTTTTGGAGTTGGTTGTTGGGAGGGGCTATGTAAAAATGGGAGATAGGACTACTGGGAGTTCTAGTGCTTGCTTTTTTGAGCAAGTGGCAGGCAGTGGGTATTTTGTGATCTAAAAGCATATGAGCATTGATAGTAGATCCATTTTTAAATTGTTTATAGTATAATTGCATTAAGTGGTATGTTCTGCTAAAACCTGTCAGAATGTAATACTGTACTTAAGATTTTCAAAAAAAATTATGTAGGGGGACACCTATATCTACTTTTACCTACTTGTATACTACTCAGAAAGATGGATTTTGTGCCTGTTCAAATGATCTAATTCATAGGTTCTTGGGCTAAATCTCAGTGTTCCTCATTCAAACCTCAGAAAAGTACTTGTCCTTGTCGAGGTGCCAGTAGTAGTGTGGACCCCTATTGACTTATGAAAAAATATATTACACTATACGGTGCAGATTAGCCCCTCTCCTAACACAAATGAATATGCCCAGAAATAACCAAGATTTTCTGTTATTCTTTTGTGTACTTAATTACTAATGATTTGTAGTCAAATACATACATTCGTTGACTATTATTTATATTTAACTGTGACTAGATAAAAACAGTATGGGATAGTTAAGATTCATACATAAATGAAAGTTGTAGACTTGTTCATCTCCATAAAATTGAACTGAGCCTCCCCAAGGTCGCTGGCTTGCCCTTTTTCGGAAATCCTGTTCTAACTTCATGAAACCCCCGCCGATCCATTGATCATTTTGTAAAGAGGCTTCAGCAGTCACTATTAAATTTTGATCATAAGTTCTGAAATGTGGATGAATGACAGCTTACAAAGATGTCTTTCTTTACCTTGGCTAGATTGGCTGGTTCTTTTGTGTTTTTGTAAAAAAAAAAAAAAAAAAGTTCTTCTGTTATTTAAGCCCTAACTTTGAGAGGGTTTCTGTCTAAACACACTGAGCAGAGTGCATGAGAGGTGTTGACTACAACTCAGCTGAGATATATAAGTATTCTGTTTTTTCGATTATTTGTACTGATTATTGTTTCTAGCAATTTATATATAGCACTTTTATTGCCTGCTGCTTTGTTTTTGAGTGTATTTTATTGATATTAAGTAATCTGCATGGGTAACTGATTTGTTTGCAGTTAAAAGCATTCTATATCGTTACAAATCTTTACCTGTTTAAAAACTTTCATTTTGTGGCTTTCTGTAGTGCTTACTCTCTGTAGGCTAATAGCTTTAGTATTGTCCCCACCCTTCCACTTGGTGGCTTTGCAGTTGTCCGCCCCTACTGTAAATCTAATCTGGGACACTCCTCCCAGTCTAGTGTCATTAGCTCATTCTACCTAATACAGAGAGAACATTTGATAAGGCCTTCTATTTCTCCTTTTTCCCTTTCAAAAAAAAAAATTGCCTGAATCTCCTTGTGTTCTGACTGTGCTTCTCAAACATTTTGGAAATATAGAGTATATTTTAGAGCATTTATTATAACTGTAATTGCCTTAATATTGCTACAACTCAAGTGCTCTGGGTTGCATGCACTGCATCTGAAATGTTTGTGTGTTTTAGCTGCTTTTCTGTATATATAGACTTCTCTGTGTATTCAGACTAGCTACTTATTCTGCTGTGTTACTGCCTCTTAAATTGTTTTTCAGTTGTGCACTTGTCTTGCTTCATTTAAAAAGTTTTAAATTGCTAATTTTGTAGAGTTTTAATTGCATTTACTGTTTAGGACTACGCACTCAGCTTTGCTTGTCTCAGGACTTTATTTTCTGTACTCAGAGCTATCCAGACCTTGCTGTGGTAGAGGGAAGTCCTACTTCCTACCAGTGGGACTGGTGAGCATTGTACTGCCTATCTAACGCTAGAGGAGTGGTTTCCAGCTCTGAAATTGTAATTTTATTAGCCTTTTTGGGCTGATTTATATCCCTTTTAACTTTCTGGCTTAAAAATGCATGCAGCACTGCGAGGCTACAGTTAAACTATTCCCACGTGCCAGAAAGTCTGCTCTTCAAAATTTCCCTTAAACCTAGCTGGTTTCTCAGTAGTAGCACTAAAATCTGAAACCCTGTGACTAGGACTTGCTCTAGAACCTGCTGGAAAGCACTAGGAAGCCCGAAACTGATACAAGCACTCAGCTCTCCTTGTCAATAAGGAGAAATTAACCATAGGCACTAAACAGCCTATAATTGCAAAGTACCTTGCAAAGGTAAGGGAAAACAGCTCTTAAACTTTACAAAAAAGCACCTAAACAGGCATTTCCAAGGGTCAGCTTCTGTTGATTTCTCCTGTCCACCTGGTGAATCTGGGCATACTGGGGCAATGCGGCAACTGCCTCATGTACATGGACAATCCTCTCCTCCTACCACCCAACACTACAACCTGCAAGAGATGCACTTACATAGCCAAATTGGAAGCAAAGCTCTCTCCGACCAAGATTGAGCTAGACAGTCAAGAGGAGACGGTTGACACCTGCATTACAACTCAAGCAACTCATAGCCCTTCAAAACCCACACCATCAACACCCACACATAGCAAAACTAAACCCACATATGCGGAGGCCCTTAACATTAACCTGCCCAAGTAGCAAGGGCCTCCGAAGCCAAAACGCAAACAAACACCAGTCACAACTAAAGTGACACATAGCTCACAACACCAGTGTGCCACCCAACAACAGCCCCTAAGGCAAGACAATGTACTCAACACTTTAGCCATAGGTGACTCTAGTCAGGCACACTGATGTCCCACTCACCAGGCTGAACAAGGAGAAAATTACAGTCAGCTGACTGTCAGGTGCCTGGATCCGCCATATAATGCATGCACTCAAGTCACTCCACAACAAGTACAAATACAACTCTGTCATTGTCCATGCTGGAGTGAATGACTTGAGACGTACCTCCCTGGACTACATGAAAAGAGACATGGAAAAGCTCTTGGATCATGTGACCCAGGCAGGTATGACCCTAGCCCTGAGTAGCATCCTGCCTTTGTCCTGAATGATACCACAGTATAAGGACAAAATGATTGACTTCAACAATTGGCTAAGCTTCTGGTGTCATTCAAAGGGGATCCAGTATTTGTCTGCCTGGGAAGACATGATCGACAAACCATGATGCTTTGCCAGAGATGGTCTGCACCTGTCACCCCTGGGATTCAGGTTACTGGTTAAAGCTCTTGCCACCCCTATAGTACCTTTTTTAGACAAGGTTCAAAGGATAAAACCACCACCGCAACAGATACAAGCATGCAAAATCTGAAGGTAATGCTACTCAATGCTAGAAGTCTAAACCTCAAAATGCACTCTCTCGAGGCACTCCTAAAAATGGAGAACATCAATATCTGTGCAGTAACTGAGACCTGGTTCAAGGCTCCAGAGAGCACCCCTGCAATACCAGGCTACAATTCTTACCACACTTTTCGGCCACAAAACCAAGACCAAAACACTAAAGGTGGAGGAGTGTCCATATTCACCAAGGATATTCACACCTCCAGGCTAGTTGCCCAACACAATGCAGCTGAAATTCTCCAGGTGCAACTAACACTAAGTAAGACTGCAATCCAAATTGTAACTTGCTACCAATCCCCCACCATGCCCCAAGATTGTCACTACACCTTTCTAAATGTACTGAAAAATATTAAGATACAACCAAACACCCTAATACTGGGTGATTTCAACTACCCTGCCATTAAATGGGAAAACTACTCGGGTACCAACTCCTTTTCCCAACGGTTCTTGGAATTCATAAATTCCAACGCCCTGGATCAACTAATCCATTGTCCCACCAGGGGCTCCAATATCCTAGACCTGGTCATTACCAACATGGGAGATAGATGCTTCACACCAGTGGTCACCCCCTCATTGGTCAGGTCTGACCATAAGCAAATCACCCTTGACATCCACATCCCACCCCCATCCCCCCAGTAAGGAGACCTCCTTAAAAAACTTCTCCAAAGCCAACTTCATGCTACTGAAGTCAGAAGTGACAAACTTCACAACACCCATGCAGACGGGATCTGGAAGTTCGACTGCAGAATCCTACACTAAGGCACTGTACGAGCACATCCACTCATGCATGAATCATGCCATCCCAAATAGAACCAAGATGCTCTTCTCCAAAAAAAGGAAGCCAATCTGTTGGTCCTCTGCTATAAACAAATTATACAACAGAAGGAAGAAACTGTTGCAGACAAGAGGAAAATCCCAGGATGCAAAAAGCTCCCTCACCAGCCTCAGTAAGAAGCTGAGATCCCTCATGAAATCCTCAAAAGCTAGTTACGAAAATAAAATTGCCAAAGATTCCAAAGACAACCACAAGGCATTCTATAGGTATGTTAAGAATCTAAATGGCAATGCTCAGATCTGCTCTGAGCTACAACAGAATGGCATTAAATATACTGAGCCCAAGGATATTGCCAATATCCTGGCAGATCAATTTAGTGCCAACTTCACCCCCTCACCCCCTATAGGGCCCATCTTAATACCAAAAGATTGCCAAATTCCGATAATCACGGCCACACAGGTAGAAACAGCACTTTCCAAAGCTAAGAATACAGCATCCATGAGACCAGATGACATCCCAGGCTGTGTACTACATGAACTACAAAATGAACTGGCACCTCACCTAAGTGTCATGTTTAAACATAGCCTCACCTCAGGCTTTGTGCCCACTGAGTGGCGCACAGCTACAGTTATCCTGCTCCACAAGGGAGGATTCACCTTGGATTCCGGGAACTACCATCCCATCAGTCTGACAAGCCTGATCTGCAAGGGCATGGAACGCATTATCATGGAACTTATAAACAAAGGCGTTGACAACCTTCAAACACTGGGCCCCACCCAGTTTGGGTTTGTGAAGGGCTGATCTCGTCTCCTGAATCTGATTGACTTCTTTGAATCAGTCGCCAGAGCTGTGGACGAGGGTAAGACGGTCCACACAGCCTATCTGGACCTCGCCAAGGCCTTCAACACCACCCCCCACTCTGGAATCATAGATAAACTTACTAAGCTAGGCATAAATCCCTACATCACTCGATGGGTTGCCAACTAGCTTGCTGATAGAACCCAGACTGTAAAAGTAGCCATCTCCAAATCCAGCTCCAGACAAGTGACAAGTGGAGTACCTCAGGGTTCAGTCCTGGGACCACTCTTGTTTGGCATCTACTTCTCCGAAGTACAGGCCAACAATAAGGGACTCTGGCTAACAAAGTTTGTAGATGACTGCAAACTGGGAGCCATTATTGAATCCCCAAATGATGTGGATATTCTACAAAAGGGCCTTACAGAAACAGATGCTTGGTGCCAGAGCCATGGCCTCAAGCTTAATGCCAAGAAATGTATAGTTATCCCCTTTGGAAAAAAAAACATGTATCCATGAATTACCACATAGGTGGCAGGACACTAAACACTGAAAGTGTGATGAGAGACTTAGGGACACAGGTGGACAGTGGTCTCATTTTTGATAACCACATCACCACAACAGTCAGGAAATCCTTCTCTGTGGCACACCTCATCACTAAGGGCTTTTCATCCAGAAAAAAGGAGGTCATTGTCCCACTGTACTCATCCCTCATTAGACCCATTATAGAGTATATTGCCCCGTTTGGTATGTACCTCACAAGACTTCTGCAACAGCCTGAAAGGCCACAGAAATACCTCACTAAAAGAATCACAGGCCTAAAGCAGATGCCATATATTGACCATCTAAAAAAACTCCAGCTATACTCTGTGGCATATTGTCTACTCAGAGGTGATCTCTGCTTAACATACAAGGCCATGTCAAACCCTGAGCTGTTGGACATGCTCCACTTAAAGAAATCCCAATCCCTCAGAGCAACACGCTCCAGGGATCTAAATCTTGTCATCACAATGAACAAAACATGCTGGAGGGATAGGTTGCTGACCCAGAGACTCCCCATGCCCTGGAATAGACTGCCCATACATGTCAAGCAGAGCACCTCATTGGCCCTCTTCAAAAGGAACCTTGATGATTGGATGGGAGATAGGAAATTCACCCCAGTGATCATGTCAGTCACCCTGCTAGACAGGGGCCCAGAGAAGTAAATATTTTGGGAAGAAATATCCAGGGAATTGCTATGGCTAGACTTGCATAGGCCTTAGAGCCGATAGCCTATTACCAACCTATGAACCTATGTGTACCCAGAAGAGTGAAATAAAAGGCTACATGTTTAAAAAAAATCACTTTTTTTGCCAGCTGATATCCTTAAGTGCAAAACAGTTTGCAGATATGATATGTAAAGTAATAGCCATTCAAATGTATATAGATATTTAATGATGTTTGCAACCTGCAAAATCACATTAAAAGAGAGTTTACCAAACTGTTCTTGCTACGTTATTGGGAGTAAAATGAAGGATACTAAAAATTGTCAGAAAAAAAAGTGAGGACATTTTTTTCTAAGCGTCTTAGAAAACAATGTTAGCAGTATGATAAAAAATGGTTCAGATCCACTCAGTAGTTTGAATTCCTTTCCATGAATATGGCATCCTATGGCAGAGCTTACTTCAGATTATTTGTCTTGATATGTCTGTTTTGCTTTTTAGGCTCTCTCTCTCTCCCTTTTTGGATTATCTCTAAAATTTGATTCAGAATCTACAAGAAGGTTCATATTTACTGGTGCAGAGATAACATGCACACGCCATTAGGGTTGCAGATTTTTTTGAGAAGAGCCATGAGACAGGGCACAGAAGTGCTTCACGCACAGCAGAGGCTCTCTCAGGCATCAATTTAAATAGTGTGTACTCACTTATCTTTTACTTATTGGTATGTGGTGTTAACACCAGGAAGTATTCATTTTATTTCTCTTACCCCCAGAGGTGGTTCCCACAGTCATGGGGGTCTGGATCATTCATACCACTGGAGTTGAAGATTTGCACAGTACTGCTGATATTTTAGTTGGAACCTTCCAGAGGCTTATGAGGGATATACTGGTTGAAACTGCAGGCCTGTGTTTCCAAGTGCAGCGTACAGTTTTCTGATGAAACATTTCGGAAACAAAAGAGGTATACACTCAGTGTGACACAGGCCTCTTCTCCCAGGATACTGCAATTGTACTGGACACTGTGGTGCACTGTCTGTGGATGCATTGTGTTCATCCAGGAAATGAGGGGAAATGATTGATATTAAACTGAATTCCAGCAACATAGCAGGCCTCCTTACAACACTGGATGTTGCTGACTACAGCTGCTGAGAAACAAAGGTAACCAGTGGCTTTTCCAAATGTTCTACATCAACTGTTAGGGATGCTAATACATCAACTGTTCTCAACTATCAGGGTTCTTTTGTAATGCAAATGGACTGATCAATAATCCATGGGTATTCAACACCATAGAAACACACAATGTCCATAACTGGTGGTTGAGAGGGAGAAAGAGATGTGTCTGTCACTCCCTCTAGGTAAACTCTGTCGGGGTTGCCTCATTGGTGAGCATATCTAATATGGGATTAATAATGACTGAATGAACAAAATTACCATAAATCCATCATTCTGTGAATAATTTAACCTGAAAGTTACTTTCCATGTACCTGAAACAAAGCTTTTTCTTTTTTTCTTTTTTTTTGCAGGGTTCAGGCCCCCAGCGCATAATCCGTGTGGAGGGAGACCACTTCACACATATATTATACAAACACCACAGTCATATAAAAGTGGGAAAAACAAACTCCAGGTTTTCAGGGTAAGTTGTTGGCAATATTGGGAGTCACAGTATTTCTCATCAAACAGTATTCTCATTCACCTATATGCAACTATGTGTGATATAGGAAAATTACTGCCCCCAAAAAACGAAGTAAAACCAAACCCAGCACAGTTAAAATAGAAGAGCTGGACTCCAAAGTACTTTTAGTGTTTTTGTTTGTATTTAATCACACCACAATTTTAATGTGATGTACTTTTCTGAAGAAGTTTGTGGTGTGATTAAATACAAACAAAAGTGCTAAAAGTACTTTGGTGTCCAGATCTTCTGTTTTAACTGTGCTGGGTTTGGTTTTACTATGTATGATATAGGATATTATGAATGGAGATTATAAAAATTATCCAGTCAGTTCTGAGTAAGGTGCTTCTTCAGAACGAAATGCAGAAACAGTAAAAAACAAACAGAAGAAGCTCGCCACAGCTGTTTTATATCGCTATTTAATCCAAGTTAAAAACACATACAGGATCCAAATAGTAAGCGCTTTCATGTTGTAATAAATGCTTCATCAAACTTCCAAAACATAATTAATTCATACCTCATATCCTTTATAACTTATTCAAAAAGATCATTCAACCCAATCATCTGATAAAAGTCATTATGACATCATAGAAATTAATTAGTCA
Source organism: Protopterus annectens (assembly GCF_019279795.1). NCBI lineage: Eukaryota > Metazoa > Chordata > Ceratodontiformes > Protopteridae > Protopterus > Protopterus annectens. The sequence goes on along the minus strand of NC_056741.1, from coordinate 655,019,740 downwards.
TTTAAAACCATATGCAACAATTTCTAAAACCTAACATTTACAAAACAAATGTCACTCACTTCATTTTTACTAATCTAATCTGTGCAATTAAGCAAACATATATAAATACTAGATTAGATGTAGATTAGGTGATATTAAGACATATACAGAAGAAAGAGAGAATAAATGTATAATGAGGTTGCAAGCACATAGAGCTCATGGTTTGAATGATAAGGTGTCACTCAAACCTTTTTTGATGAAGCGACCATATTTACATTAGGTACATATATATAATTTTTATAAGAAATATAGCGATATTAAATGGCTAGGAATGCATGAATTAGTATGTGATATGACAAATATATGTTTATGTGAGAGTGTTTAAAGAATTTTTTTTATATATGTATATATAAATGGTTTCATTTTTTTATACTTATGACAGATGTTTTATTTATATTTGCATATGAAACATGCATTGCTGCTAGTATTTATATATGTTTGCTTAATTGCACAGATTAGATTAGTAAAAATGAAGTGAGTGACATTTGTTTTTGTAAATGTTAGGTTTTAGAAATAATTGCATATGGTTTTAAATGACTAATTAATTTCTATGATGTCATAATGACTTTTATCAGATGATTGGGTTGAATGATTTTTTGAATAAGTTATAAAGGATATGGGAGATGTGAATTAATTATGTTTTGGAAGTCTGATGAAGCGTTTATTACAACGTGAAAGCGCTTACTATTTGGATCCTGTACGTGTTTTTAACTTGGATTAAATAGCGATATAAAACAGCTGTGTCGAGCTTCTTCTGTTTGTTTTTTACTGTTTTTAATATTATGAATAGACGCTATAGTGTCTGGAGTGTATGTAACAGTATGTCTGTCACACACAGATGATGACAACTAGCCCCAACAAAGGAGTTTCATTGATGAGCATGATGCTAGAGGAGGTCAAGTGCCTTTTCTGCCATCTATAGGATTACAAGTTCCATTCAGGAAAACAAGTTAAAAAGGTCTTCTAGCATGGACACTGTTTATTTCTTTTAAGATACCTATTGAAACAGTTGATCCTTCTGTAGTGTTGGCCAGACTTAGGAAAACTGAGTTCCATGAGAGGCCACTAACCTGATTTCATAGCTTCCTGTTTAATATAACAATATGGATCTTCTCTGGCTTACTGAGCTACGCTTTAAGATGATCAGCATGCCCACAGACCAGCTCACCACCACTTGGTACACCACTGAGGCACAAATAACTAAAGGCAGTCGGACAAGTCATGGTTTTTGCCAGGGGCACTGTAACCCTTGCATTATTCTTGAAACATTGGGCATCTTCCAAATGTTGTTCTTTGATTATACTAGCTCTGAGGTTGTAACACCTCATAAAAAGGGAATAATCTTGTTTCTGATTTCTCTGAGTTGATGCAACATTGGAAGTAATATATTTAGAGATTGAAAGTGTTGGGGTGGTGTCTCAAAATTTGAAGCTGCAGAAGAACTGTGCAGAAATGTATTCATGTTTTTTTTCATTCCCATAACTGTTATTCAGGTCTGAAGGCCGTGGTGGTGCAACGGTTAGCGTTGTCGTCTCACAGCAAGAGGTTCTCCCATTTGATTCTCGGCTGGAGCGCCTTCTTTGTGGAGTCTGCATGTCCTCCCCGTGGTCGAATAATGCTAAAGACATGCAGGTAGGTGCGAGTGGGAATGGGCGTGCCTTCGTTGAAGGTTGGGCGTCGGACTGGTAATGCGGCACCGTAAAAATCCACTGCCAATCATGAGTGGACTGGAGTTCTGCTGTGGCGACCCCTAACCGGGAAAAGCAGAAAGGATTTAGTGGTCATCTGGGGTAGGACAGTGAATGTGATAAGTCTGTCTGCTGCACATTTGGGTTGAGCAAACCAGAGTAGACCTGACATTCAATGTAGTTCAAGGTTATTCAGTTGCAGCTAAGGTACTTTCTATATGAGTGTTCCCCAGGGATCTGTACTTATACCAATTTTATTTTAACTTTCCATAATTTATTTATAGCTGAACTTTCTAAGGCTTCACCTGAAACTTTATGCATGCATTCAATCCTAATAAGAACAGAAAAAAACACACCAAGTTTGTGCAGTGTCAGATTCAGGCCAAAGTCCTCAGACTGTGACAGTGGTTTACAAGCAACAGACTTAAAGTCAGTATCAAAAAGAAAAGAAAACTCATCAGTTTTATTTATTACAACCGAAATACTGTGTGAGTTCTTTAATGTGATACTTGTCCTGCATAACAACATTACCGATGTAGATTGATTAGATGGGAAGAGAGGGACAGGGTATTTGGCTGGGTGACAGCAAGAAGATAGCCAGGATTTTGTTAGGAATTATATTAGATTAAAAGAATATAGGATAGTTGTGGATCTGACTGAAATAGAGATTGAGTTCTAGCTTTGACATCATAGACACTTTAAGAGTACAGAATGAGACCTACAGATTTTTGTGGTTATATGGATGGTGAGGATGGGTTGCCACCCTTTTTGCAAGGGACAGTTCCTGTTTGAACAGCTGTGTCCTATTAAAAACACTGAAAAGTGGCAAATGCCTTGAAATTTTAGGACAAAAAATATTTCATAAGTTTTCTCTAAAAGTTGCACAAGATACTTATTTTATATCTGAAACACATAAATGTTACGTGAAATAGCACAAACAACTCTAATGCAACAAGAGTAAGCTTTTATTTCAGCAAAAGAGTGAAGTTCTGCTCTTTACACTGTCTGTGGGTATGTCTTATCCTGCAAAATCTCACCCTTCTACAAAAAAGTCCCACTTTGGGCATTTGAAAAGGTGGAAACCCTAGGTGAGGAGATGTTTATTATTAAATTTTATTTATTTATTTTATTTATTTATTTATATTTGTTGACCGGAAGTGTCCGATTGGTCATAGGTCCATTTTCAGCGGAGGCCAAGGGAGAAAAACTCCAAGTTAAAATAAACAGACAGTAGTTACATTGGATTATATAGCGATTAACAATTTACATAGATAGCAATTACTTGCAACATATTTACAGATGAAGAACATAGTACATCAGTAGACAACTAGAATCTTTATCTGTGAAGTACATAACACACATTAACAAATGTTACAAGAAGAAGTTCCTGCTGTATAATAAGTACTGACTTATGAGTATCTGAGCTTGCTATAATCAAGGTAGTTAGTGGAGTGGAAAGAAAGGTAGTGTTTGGATGGGGTGGGTGATATTAGAGTGGGAGTTGCTAGGGCATAGCCAGCATGTTTTTAGGTGCACTTTTAGTAAAGTTTTGAAGTGGGTGCATGATGGTATGGAGGTGATTGTGGGTGGGAGGGAGTTCCATAATTTGGCTATGGTGCAAGAGAATAGTGCTTCACCAGCAGAGTTAGAGATCACAGATGATGGTTTGTGGTATACTTTTGTATTATACAATGACTGCTAATTACTATTCAGAAATAAGCAGACTGATTGGACAGCCCAACCAATGTGCCTATTGTAAATCCAGCATAAACCAATACAAAAAAGTCCCTCTGTTGAAGTACCATTGAGTGGCTGGACTTTCCACTGGTATATGCTGGGAAACAGAAAATATGACAAAAGTCAGGTTCTGCAAAACTAAAGAAAGAGAAACAAACTTGATTTTTCTTGTATTTCTCTGCTGTCCCTTGTATCCTTTGTAAAATCCTGACTTTTTAAACATTTTTTTTTAAACATTAAAAAAAGAAGAAAAAAAAACAGGATTGCCTTTTCTCACTTTCTTCTCCTGCACTGCACTGATATACTGAGCAAGCGTGGGAACGCCAAGCACCATGCACATTTGCAGTACATCAGTAAACAAGGAAGAACATAGAAGAAGACAGAGGTGTCATTATATAAAGACAGTATTTAAGAAAGGTTAGCAATTTCTTAAATAATGTTTTTGTATAAAAGCAGTAATCCACTCCTGTTTGTGGGTATATCAGGATTTACCCACGGTTGGACTTCACCTTTGTGATCAAACCGCACCAGCTGTGGATAAATCCCGATATACCCACACACTGTTTTGGATTATTGCTTAAGGGTATTACTGAGAACTGGACAAGCAGAGGGCTTATTTATGACTTTATGGGTTTCAACTAGATGAGTGTAAGTTATGAGGTGAGGTAGTTCTAACCATTTAATGCCCTAAATGCAGTATAGTGTTGGGTCTGATATGATTTGTTCACAGTTATCTAGCACTTTATTGTAGCACTGTTCTAGATTTACTTGTAGATTGTTCTGAATATTTGTGAGGTTGGATGCACCACAGAGAAGTGAAGGTAAGATATGTAGTAGAATTAATGAGGATGTCTTAGATCTATATAGCATTGTGAGTTTGTGGTGTTGTTTTACTGTTTTGAATGTGGAAATCAAATTTAAGATTAACATCTATTGAAGATTCTAATAGTTTTGTGTGGAGAGAAGAATTTAATTTCAATGTCATTTAAGGAGAAAATCTGGAAGTTATGTTTGTCTTGAATATGTGATTTCTTTATTTATTTTCTCATTTCGAATTTGTTAACCAGGGTAGAGCAATGATCTTAATGGACCTATTTTAATCTCTGCCCGGGGTAAACACAACAGAAATGTTTTGGATAGAAAAAGAAAAATGTAGTTTTATTAGACTTTAGAAATAATTGGGAGTGCCTGAGACAGTTTTCATTTGAGGAGAAGGCTTCTTATGTAATGTGCTGGAGATGATATGGGTAATCTGATGAGCATATCAAAGTGGAATCTTCTCATATTGCATGAGAGGTGCCTGTCGGGTGGATGTGTAGAGATTGTTAATGAATATATTGAATAGAAGCAGACCAAGGATGGGGCCCTGCGAGACTCCCATGTTGATAGATAGGTCAGGTGAGAGGATTAAAAGCCGTTTAACAGACTGGTGTCTTATCGGATAGATAAATTTCAAACTATTTCAGAGTACAGTGTCATAGACCTAGAGAAGACATTTGTGACAGGTATTTGTTATGGGATTTGGTGTCAAGTACTTTTTACAAGTTCAAGAATAGGGAGGGGAAAAATTTGCCTTTGTCCCTGACTTTATGAATAATGTCTGTAAAGAAAGCCCTTTTTCATTGCACAACTTTAAAAGTATGACATTTAGGTCTAGGGATGTAATAATTCTATATAATCTCCCTTTTGGTATGGACTTGTCCAAACTTTTGTTATAACTGTTGTGATCACAGTGCCTCCTCACTAAGAAAATAAAAAGCCTAAACCAATCAAACTGTGCAGACCATTTCAAAGCCTTGTCTCTCTCTTCTCATACAGGCTACTGAGACAGGACTCGTACTTTGGCTATAGAGCGTTAACACACCCTATCCTGTCAGACCTGTTACACATTCAAAAGTCCAATGGTGACGTAAACACCTGCTCAGGAATCTCAATCTCTTCTGGAGCATAAATGGAACATGTTGGAGAGACAGGTGTGCATCACATAGAACTGTGCTTCTGTGAAACCATCTTCCACTCTACATACAGCAAAACACTTCTGTTATTCAATTCAAACTTAATTTGGATGGATGGATGGATGGGTAACCACAAATTCACCCCCAGTTTAGTACCCATGGCCTTCATGGATGGGGCAACATGTAAATGTCCCAATATGTCTTTGTTCTGTCCCTGTCTGGAATATTTGTACACAAAATATAAGTACTAAAATCTACTACAGAATGTAAGGCTAGGCGTCTTAAGAACCTCACAGATCAATAGCCTAGTAAGCACCATTGAACTTTAAATCAATGATGGAAGAACATTTTCCACTCACTTTGTTATATATGATTTTCTTGTGCTGGGTTTTCTGATCTCCCTAATGATAGGAAACACATCCTCAGAAAACATGAGCCTTTAAGGGTTGGAAGCTAAAGCCTTAGGGTCTGACAGTTAAGGTGAATGAGCAATTCCCTGTTTTGGTTCAGTTCTACATGTTGAGTCAACAAAAGTGTCTTTTCCCCAGATAAACTCAGAAGAAAGAGAGTCAATGCTGGTTTGGTGAAAAATGTGCTATCTAAATCATTTTGGCCCCTCTTCCCTGATATTTTATAATGGGGCTTAGGGAGATGGGAAAGGAAATTATGCAAATATAGACTCACTGTGAGATGGACAAGTCATTCATTGCCTAGATCTCTTTCTTCACAATCTTGATGCATTATTTCCTCATCTGTCTGCTTTCCAGAGAAGCAAAAAGGGCTCTCTCTGGCACACCCCACCAGTGGACGAGATCCAGGAATACTTACCTCTTTAGCATTCATTCATTAGGATGTTGTGCTGCTAGTTTAACTGGTCTGTCAAGGTTTTGTCATGAGATGGGATGTAATGGGCAGTGGGAACATGAGATGGGATGTATTGGGCAATGGTTATCATCCTTACCTTGTAGGCCAACTTCCTTATCTGCTTAGCAAGCCTGTACAGAAGGGAGGCATGAGTTACCCCTTGCCTGTTTATGTATCACTTTCCTGTGGTATTGTCTGTCCTCATAAGGAGGGTATCCTGCTGCTATATGTCCTTGAATGATCTGATGGGTAGGATGGCTTCCATCATTTCTTTTAAATTTATGTGGTATCTGATGAAAGCCTTGTCATACGTCCTGTACTCCCTGAGGACAGCATTGACCCATGGTTCTAGTATGAAGGAAACTTCTTGATTGAAGGGGATCTATTGTATCCATCAGGCAGTCTCCTTCCTTATGCAAGGGAGTAAGGGAATGTTGGTTTAGAGGGAGTGCATGTCCTGGCAATATCTGTTCCTGAGATACCATTGCAGCTTTGATATGTAACCTGACCAGAAGTACCATCAGAATAGAGGAAGAGGTGTAGCCCAACAGTTTGAAGAATCCCATGGTTGACATGCCTCCTTGATGAAATATTGATATGAACAGGATTTTGTCTGGCAGAATGAAAGCTTTCTGTTTGCCTGAAATAAGGATAATAACAGGATGGTTACCTATTTTGCTGGGAGTAGTTGGGACCTCTGGATATTCAGAGATAGCCCTACCCTCTTGAAACAATGTTATTGTGTTTTTTAAGCCCTTTAGATCTCTGAGAGAGATTGTGTTTTGTGAGACAGTCATCCATATGTGGCTATTTGTAGATACCCTTTGCCTTGCAAAATTCATTTACTGGAGACCGGCAGTTTGTGAAAATTGTGAGTGCAGTAGACAACCAAAGGGCAATGATGTGAATTGGAGACTCTAGCAGTGCATGGCTATAATCCCTTTTATACATTCTGACCACCCACTGAACATGAAAGAGCAAAAGGTGGAGGTGTAACTATCTACCTACCTAAAGGATAAGCTCACCTCAAGGCTGGTCAAGCCATAAGACATGATTGAATAACTTCATGTCCAAATAAACAACAGTTGTTTAAAATCTTACCATAACCATAGATGTCCTTTTCTTCCATGTTGCAGTATTCATAACATGAGGGATTCCCCACCTAGGTGACCCGAATGGCCAGTATACCAAAGATGTAAGCTACTGCTAGATACATGCAATGTTGTACATAGAACAGCCAGCGTTGGCCATAAAAGTGACATCTGCACATACCATACTCAGAAATGAATGCCCCAGTCAGAACATCAGTCCAAGGATAAGAGACAATTAGGAAATATCCAAAGAAGTGCATGAAGCAAAGGGGAAGAAGGGTGGAATAGAATACTGCAACATGGAAGAGAAGGGCATCTATGACTGTGGTAAGATTTTACAAAACTATTCTATGTCCTTCTTTTCCCATGTTGCAACATTCATAACATGAGGGAGAATACCATAGCTCATGAATGGGAAAAGGGGTAGGAGCACATGTAGTGTCAATAAAGTCATGCAGAATTCCCTGGAAAATCCTGCTCTGGATCTGGAGATAGAGTCTAGCTTGTAGTGTTTTGTAAATGTATGGACAGAGGACCAAGTAGCTGCTTCCAGAATGGAAGCAGCGTCCAGACCTTTAAAGAAAGCTCTAGAGGAAGCCACTACTCTAGTGGAATGGGCTTTAACAGAGGAAGAAAGAGTTTTCCTCTGGAGACATAGCAAAAAGAAATTGGCCTAGAGATCCAAGATTAAATAGTCTGTTTAGAGACAAGTTTTCCCACCATGCTGGGGTGAAAGGAAGCAAACAATTGCTCAGACTTTCTAATGGATTTGGTCTTATACGAATAGAATCTAACTTGTTTTTGTACATCCAAGGTGTGCAACACCCTTTCACTGGAGTTTTGAGGAGAAGGGAAGAAGGTGGGTAAGTGAATAGATTGGTTGAGGGACAAGCCATTAACCACTTTAAGCATGAAGGAAGGGGTAGTACAAAGAGACACCCTATCCTGGTGAAAAATCAGAATGCGTTGTGAAGCCATTAAGGCTTGGAGTTCAGAAAATGTCCTAGCAGAAGTGATGGCTATCAATAAAACTGTTTTCCAAGTGCAAAATTTTAGGGAAGCTGAGGCTGCAGGCTCAAAGGGAGTCTGGGTCAGTTTTTACAAAACAAAATATAGGTCCCAGGGAGGGGGAACAGGTTTCCTGAGAGGTCTGATGTGAAGGATGCCTTTTAAGAAAAGCTTAACCTCTAGTCTAGAAGATAAGGGGGGAGGACTAGCAAAATGGTTAAGGTGTTTACCTTGCAGACACAAGATAAAGGGATTGATTCTCACCTTTGGGAAGCATGATTATTCTTAAAAAGGCCCCATGGTGTTGGTAGCCCAGTAATCAAATATAAAATAAAAACTATGAAAGTAATCACTATGAAACTATGAAAATGTTTTCCCCCTTTGGTATATACCTATCCAGGCATATCCAACAACTGGAACGTCCACAGAGGTTCCTCACTAAAAGAATACAGGGCATAAGTAATATGTCCTATGCAGGCCGCCTCAAGGCCCTATCCCTGTATTCTGTCTCCTACAGGCTTTTGAGGGGAGATTTATGCCTGGCATACAGGGCATGGTCAGACCCCATTCTGATGGACCTCCTGCCTATTCGCAAAACAAACAGTACCAGAATTACCTGTTCTAAAGACTTAAACCTTGCCTGTGATATAAATAGGACCTGCTGGAAAGATAGGTATGTATCACAGAGACTACCCTGTCCATGGAACAGGCTCCCCATCCATGTGAAGCAGAGTTCCTCCCTAATACAATTGAAGTGCAACTTGGACAATTGGATGGGAAACCGTAAATTCATCCCCAGTTTGACACCTATGTCTCTGATGCAAACAGGTAACCTGTAAATGGTTCATCTCCCAGGCCCATGCTTACACTTATCAAGGGTATCAGAATTTGTCAGAGATTTGGGATGCATGGCTAGGCTTAAAAAAGCCCTTGTGGTCGGTAGCCTAGTAAACACCTATGAACCTATGGACCTAAGACATGCAAATGGCTGATAAATGGGCTTTAACTGAAGAATAAGCCAGTCCAGCCTTGAGCAGCTCACACAAATAAGGAGGAACTAGGGGAATATCCACTGAAAATTGATCTAGTCTCTTGTTAAGACACCAGATTGAGAACCTATTCCATTTGGACAAGTAGGCTCTCCTTGTATTAAGTTTCCTGGCCTCCTGCTGGACTAGAAGCATGTCCTCATAGAAAAGCTACTTGAAAGGAATCAGAAGCCTATCACCCAAAACGTCAGGTTCAGTGTTGCTAAAAATGGGTGAATAAGAGATCCCTTGTCTTGTGTGAGGAAATTTGTGATGATTGCCCTTGGTTAATTACAGAAGAAGAGGGAGCCAATGCTGTCTTGGCCAAAAGGGGGTCACCGACAAGATTTTTGGTTTGTCCTTCTGAATCTTCAACAGGACTTTCTGAATTAGAAGGAAGGGGGGATGCGTAAAGAAACATTCCCTTCCATTAGAATGAAAGGGAGTTCACCTCCCAAGCCAGTGGGTGTGAGACTCTGGCACAAAACTTTGGATGTTGTCTGTTCAGAGGGGAGACAAAGAGATCTATTTGAGGTGTACCCGGGGAGAAAGTCCAGAAACACATCCATGTGGATAATTCATTCATGGGCTTGTGTCATGGATCTGTTCAGTGTGTCTGCCTGAACATTTTGAATATAAACAGCTCTCAAAGTTACCTTTGCTTGAAGAGCAATATCTCAGGCTTGGCTTGCTAATCTGCAGAGTAGATAAGACTTTGTTCCCCCCTGCTTGTTCATATACCAGAGAACTGTGGTGTTTTCTGTGAACAGCTTCAAAGGGCCTGGTATAAGAGATGAGCTAAAGGCTTGAAGGGCCAGAATCAGAGCCCTCATCTCTTTGATGTTGATGTTTTGCTTCTTTATGGATAGAGACCACAGGCCTCAGACCTTTAGGTTCCCCAGAGTTGTTTCCCACCCCAGATCTGACGCATCCGTGAGCATTTCTTGAAATGGAGGAAATGGCTGAAGGGGCAGTCCTGGATTCCTAGAAATTTGTTGAATTCACCAAAGCAATTCCTTCTTCAGGCAGGGAAGAATTAGAAGGACAAACTCTAGTGGATGAGCATTCTGGAACCAGTGTGTTTTCAGGTACCACTGGAACTTTCGCATATGGAGTCTGACTAGGGGCAGCATTGCTCTAACTGAAGCCATTAACCCTAGTATTCTGAGGAATTCCATGGCAGTCAGAAGGGATGGAGGAAGCAATTGTTGGAAGTAAGTCTGTAGTGGCTGCACCTTTTGCAAAGGTAGGAAAGCATCTGTCCTTATCCTGCAACCTAGAAAAATGTGGTCCTGGGAAGGAAAAAGGGAAGACTTGCTGTACTTGATTGTGAATCCCAGGCTTAGGAGCAAAGAGATGGTGGTTTGAAGGTTCTGTTGCAAAGTGTCTGGATGTTCTGCTTGGATGAGCAGGTCATCCAGGTAAGGATAGATGAGAATTCCCTAGAGTCTGCAAAAAGCAATGACAGGAGCCAAACACTTTGTGAATAGCTTTGGAGCCATACAGAGTCCAAAGGGCAAAGCACAGAACTGAAAATGAGAGGAAGCAACAGAAAAAATGTAAGAATTTCCTAAATAGAGGGTGGATGAGGATGTGGAGGTATGCATCCTTTATGTTTAAGGAAACCAGGTAAGCCTGAGGTAGCAGGAGTGGAAACAGAGGTGCACGGTGCACATCCTGAAGATTGGGACTTAAAGGAACAGATTAAGTTGGAATGAGTCTAAAATTGGTCTCCAAGGACCATCTTTCCTGGGAACTAAAAACATCCTAGAGTAGAACCCCTATTCCTCTTTCCAAGGAGGGAATCTCTTCTATGCTCCCTTGTGATTGCAAGTCTTGAATGACTTGAGACAAAAGGTGAAGCTGGTCTTTTGGGGGTTGTGGGATCCCCATGAAGGGAGGAGTGGTTTTCCAAGTCATGAAGTAACCTCTTTGGACAATAGACAGGACCCATTTGTCTGTGGTAATGCTTGTTCATTTTGAAAGGAAATGAGAATGGCACTGGGAAAGAGGGATTTTTGAGAGAGTAGCCAGGTATTCACAGACTACTTGGCTTGTCTGGAAAGGGGGACTTTTGAGCAGATGATGGCTGTGACCTAGGAGGATTCTGCCTGCATGTGCCCTTCTTGTGTTGTTGGGAAGGAACACATCTTACAAAATTAGGCTTAGAAGGGTAGTTCCTATGGTATTTATGAACTAGGGAAACAAAAATATGTTTAAGTTCCTAAAGTTCTTTTCCTCTCTGTTGAAGGGATTTGAACAGGTTTGCAACATTAGTACCAAATAGAGTGGTATTGTCCAGTGGTGCGTCCATAAGTTTTGCCTTAAAATCCTCAGTCAAAGGCTGCAGTCTCAGTCAGGGATACCTCCTGAGGACAGAACCAGATGCTGCTGATCTTGCAGACACCTCAGCTGAGTCATAACTGCATTTTATGGAATGTTTGGTAACCTGAGAGGAAGCTGTCAAGATGGAAGAGAGGCTGGGATTTGGCTGCAGAATCTGGGAGGTCTGTCAGCAATTTAGAGGCCTGTAAAAGTAGGGCCAGAACATACTTAGACATGTGTCTGATAATTAATGGCCCTAAAAGCCAGAGTAGAAGAGGTGTAGACCTTTTTCCCAATTCTGTCCAATATTTTACGGTCCTTATCTGAGGGCAGGAGTTTGGTGGAGATCAGTCATTTAGTGGTTTTATCAGCAGAGAGAGATTACAGCTGGGTCTGTAAGAGGGCATTTGTACAGGTAGCTACTGTCTTTAGGGACTTTATAGAACCTGTTTGGCCTTTTGGGAGCAGGAGTTTGTGAGTCAGAGTTTTTGGCTGCTGCAAGAAAGGCATCTTGAAAAGCTGGCAAAACAGGTGGGATGGCTGAAGGGCAGGAGAATCTATTTATAAGAGGTCATAGTACCTCTTTTGTACTGAAACCTGGGAGCTTTCCCACTTGAAAATTACCTCATTCTGGAGATGGTTTCTCCAAGTGGAATATCCTCTTCAGGAGAGGCTCCATCATTGGAATCAAATTTAGGGGAGGCAAAACCCAGAAGAGAGTCTATCTGCAAAATAAATATCCTGAGGTGATGAAGCTGGAGAAAGGGTGTTCTCAGTATCAGAATCCATATAAGAAACTGGGGGCAACTGGATCACATAATGTGTCTCCTCCAGTTCAGAATATGAGGAACCAAAGTCCCTCTGGGGAGAAAGCTTTCTTTATCTTTTTAGAGAAGGGATTCCTGAGACAAAATCTTTTTTCAGAGGTTGGCTGCATGGACTTTGTAAATTCCATGAAGTCCTAAGCTGTTGAAAACGATATTGAAAAAAGACCTGGGTAGATTGGGTCTGTGACCAGACCAGCAGAGGCTGGAGCAAACTGACTGATGACCTCTTGTGCTTTATGTCTTGGGTCTCAGTTTGGGTATCTGGTCAAGCATATCAGCCTCTGAATGAAGAAGAGGTAACCAAGACAGCTATGCTGTCTTTTTTAAATTTCTCCCTGATTAAAATCCTAGAAAACTGCCCTACCATTCAGATATTACTTCTCATGCATCAGAAGCTGGGCCTGCATAGTGGCTTTAAGGCCAATTAATGACAAAGAAGTTCAGGGTCACAAAGTTGTGCCAGAGTAGGTGATGGATATGCGGGCAGCAAAGGTAGCTCACCTAGCTGGCACTTTGGAGTCTAGGGGGAGCTATCTGAATTTGAATCCAAAATGGTACTATCAACCACTTAAACCAACTTCTCCTTTGAATACTTTCTTTTTTTTCTCTTCTGGTGAAGTCAGAAGAAGGGACAGTAAGATTACATGGGATGCCTTGGGCCAGCCGTGGACCATTATAACAAATATTTTTCAAGGCATTTGGCCTGGAACTTACTCATCTGTTGGTTAAAATACACAATCTGTGGACAGTTTGTATGCTGTGTTCTGAACCTAGGGAGAAAAGATATTTATTATTTTATTTATTTAATTATTTGTGCTTGTTTACCAGGGTTGTGCATCAATCAAAGCTAGCCGTTTATAAGCAAAGCCCAGATGAAAAAAAAATTCACAAGGATAAACAGTGTACAAACTGAGATAAAAAATGAACTTAACAAAGGTAGTCATTTGATAACATTTAAATGCAAAATGGAAATTATTAATAGTGAACATAACAATGAAAGGTATTTGAAAAATCTAAATAGGTGTTAGAAATTATTTCAAATTACAAGTTATATTTAAAAAGGTGGAAACGTTCTAAAAGTGATCCAATAAAAACACAAAGAATTCTGGAAGTATATAAAGAAGAAATAGTTGAAAATTGAGAAGACATTTCCAAGTAAATTATCAGACAGTAATGCAGAGTGATTATCTTCAGAAGAAAACATGCAAGAAGAGTGAGACTGAACAGTGAAAGAAGGGAGGCTAGGGTGTGCCTTAAATTATATGCCCTTTAAGGGAGCAGGAGCATTTGGTTAACTGATTAAGATAGGTACAGAAGTCCTTTCTGAATTTAGGAAGCTTGGAGATTTCTGTGATGAGAAGAGGGAGGATTGTCAGAGAATGCATGTTTATTAACTGGACGTTAGTTCTTCGAGTTGAGAGACAGGGAGCAGATTGTGAAATACTGCACTGGGAGTTTTTATTAGCTTGGCTGAAATTGCATCAAAGATTTTAAATTTTCAGTAGTGTGAGTGATCCAAAACCAAGTAGGAGGTGGGCTCTTTCTTTAGTTGTTGTTTTTCTTTCGGCTTTTCCCGGTTAGGGGTCACCACAGCAGAACGCCAGTCCACTAATGATTGGCAGTTGATTTTTATGGTGCCGAAATGCCAGCCCGATGCCCAACCTTCAACAAAGGCACGCCCATTCATGCATGTCTTTTGAATGCCACTCGACCACAGGGAGAACATGCAGACTTCACACAGAAGGCGCTCCAGCCGAGAATCGAATGGGAGAACCTCTTGCTGTGAGGCGACAATGCTACCGCTGCGCCACCACGGCTAGAGAGTAAGGCAATGATATTCTTGAGGGAAACATTAGTGATGAAGTGAAAAAACTGATTTAGAGTGGGTTTGAAGTTTATTTGAATTTTGCATGAAGGCAGAAGCAAAAATGGTGAGGCCATACTTAAGCTGGGCTAAAAAGAGAACTTTACCAATAGCAGCTCTGGTAGCATAGGAAAGAAATGGAGATTTTTGTTCTCAGAAGAGCATGGAGTTTATTTTCAATTAGTTTTTTCTATGTGTAAGTGGAAACTGGGTGACTGATCAAGTCATAGACCTAAATACTTGAAGGAGGATGTGGTTTCAATTATTTAAGTCAGAAAAGAATTATAGCCTCTTGTGAGTTCCATATAACACTGATTTGGTTATAGAGGGGTTTGAGTAACAGGTCATGCAGGATTAGCCACTGCTAAAGGTGAAGTAGGTCAGACTGCTGATGTGACTGAATTATAGAGTAAAAGGAGATAATGAGAAAAAGTATGGATATTCCCTGTGTGGAATCTCCTTCCTAAACCTTAAATAATTATTGATGTTATGAACTGACAACTACAGAATGAAATGCAGATACCATGAAAGTTTAGGAGGATCTTCAGTGGGAGCACCTGATGGCCTGGTGGTGCATCTGGCTTGCTTGTGGCATTTACAAAACTGTAGCAAGTAAAAGCTGAAGATGGTGACGACTGATGCCCCTTTATACCAACAATGCCCTGATGCCAGTAAGGGAAGGAGTTTGCCAGGATAGGAGAGGAACTATAAAAGCTCTGGTACTTGGACCAGTCTCTTGGCTTCTGCAGAGTCAGTACTGAAACAAAGAATTATGAAGAACATCCTGTCATTTAGGCAGGCAGCAGACTGTGGTAGCTCCAGTTAGACTGCTTTACTAACATTTCTGCAGTTTCATTCATAAAAATGTACTAGAAGCATTTCATCTCATAATATTAAAATTTAGATTTAGCTAGAGTATTGCATTTTAACTAGACCTGTATTTGTTATTATTGTATAGAAATGCTTGTGTAGATGAGCAAGTTTTTGCTATTTATATAATAACAAAGGTGTAATGAAAGTCCCAAAGATTATAGTTAATACATGCGAGTGAGTCTGGTGGTTTCTTCAGAATTCAGAGACTTTGGAACTTTTTTAGGTTATGATGATAAATTGAAAGTGATCATTGTTTCAGCAGTGTTTGGATAGACTTCATGGTGCTTGTCTGCTTAAATGGGTAACTAAAAATAAATAAATCAACAAAATGAAGGAAAAATGAAGGCAGAGTGAATAATTATTTATAAAAAAAGACACTCTGGGAATGTTTGGTAGCTTGCTGTTACCTGGGTATTTTGTGTGTTAACTAAATGAGTTAAGAAATGCTAGTGACTTCTTGCTTAAATGTGAGTATTGCTGCTTGTTAACTATGGAGGAATTTATTGGGAGGATCTGGAAGCAAGACAGTCTGAGGAATAATGACAGTGTTATACACAGACACATCAGGGTCAACAGGTAAGAGATGATGGCCGAGTGCTAAATGGTTTATCTTTCATTTATTTTACATAGTTTATTTACCAAGGTAGTACGCTAATCACAATACACAATTTGCAGACACAGCCCAGGCGAAGAAATTCACAAAAATAAATAAATAAATACATAATAAAACAGAACAAATTCACAAACACGGAGTAATCACGGAAGGTAGAGAATCCCATAGACAATTGAAACAATATATAAACATTATTAACAGAGTAGAAAAACAAATGTGAATTAATTCTACTAGTAAATATGGGAGGGAAGCAGCAGGTGAAAACAGAGGGTTGAATTAGAAGTGATTCAGGTGAGGAGGGAGTTAGGTGACATATCCAGTGGAAAAGCACTTGTGGTCAGATTTTTAATGGGTATGTCTTTTGAATTGTGCTCTGAAAGTGGGGAAAGAGGAGACTTCTTTTAGGTGATGGTGGAGGGATTGCCAGAGTTTGGGCACAATAATGAAAGAATGGTCAGCACACTGCATTTACATTTGGGGTGTTTGGAGTAAGGGAGTTATTTGGGAGAGGTTGTGGAGGGTGTAGGCATTGGTTTTATAATGGAGTTTGGCTGTAAGAAGAGAGAGGGCACCTAGCTGAGGTAGTCTGACCAGAAAAGATCCAAGGAGTAGCTCAACTCTGTAGGAGAATAGTAGCCATATGGCTTTGGAGAGGTCGATGCACTGATGTTCCTCGGGGGAACTGGACATCAACTGGCAAATTTTGTTTTCATTCGACTGCAGAGTGGATGAATTTTTTTAGAGCCTGTGGCTATGATGGGGAGCCTGTATTCAAGGTGAGCGAGGAAGACTCCTTTGCCTATTGCAGCTCTAGTGAGTCTGAAGAGAAATGTAGATATTTTCCAGAACCAGAATAAAAGAGAGCTGATCTTTTTCCTGGTGTTTTCACTGTAGCCTTGGAAGTTGTGATAGATCTAACCATAAAACTACATATCTAATGGATGTGGTTGTTTCTACTGGGGAACCTTTAAGATCTGTGGTGCTGAGATTTTTAGGACTTTTTTTTCAACTTTTGCGAGGCTCCAGATATCATACTTTTTTGGAGGGGCTTAAGAGTAGCTTATGGTTGTTTAACCAATAATTAAGGGAGCAGAGGTCAGACTGAAGCTTGGTTTGAATATTTGAATGTGAGGGACTGAATCAAAGGGTAATCATGTCGTCTGCATAAAGAATGATAGGAAGGTTAAGGAAGTTGGAGAGTAATTTGTTAATAAAGACTGAAAACAGTGAAGTGAGTATGGATCTATGGAGGACTCTTTTAGTAAGTGGTGATGAAGGTGATAGAGATGACCCTATTTTGACTCAGAAATATGTGCTTGTTAAGAAATGTTGTTACCAGATGATGGAGTTAGAGATAACCCTAATTTCTTGAAGGGAAAGAAAGAACAAGAAATGGTTAATAAGATCAAGAGCTTTGGTAAGGTCTGTGAAGGTTGGCTGTGCCAAACATTCAGTGAGATATCACATTTGAAGATACTGCATTTGAGGAATTAGTACTCATTTGAGTAGCTCAGCATTTTGGGGAACAAAGATCAACAACAGGAAACTAGTATTTTAGTCAGACAATGAAACAGTAGTGGCAGCTCTTTATTGGAGATTCTCAGATCTGGACTGGATGCAAAGGTTACTAAGTCAGCTGGTGCTACAGATGCTTAGAATAAGCCAGACTTTTTCCAGACAATATAGTGTAACTGTTGGCAGTCTCTTACATGTACAGCTACACAAGTTTCTCTCTTTAGCTCCAGATTTGAAGCTAGTGCAAGCAACAATATCACAAGTGGAATGGAAGGTATGGAAAGACAAGCTGGAAAACTGCTAAAAGAATCTTGGGCTCCAAGTTCTTGGAAGTCAAATGAAGGAGATTGTAGGACATTTATTCATTTGTAAATACTTGACCATAGTATGGCAAAAGCTTGGGTGGCCACGGTGGTGCAGCGGTTAGCGTTGCTGCCTCACAGCAAGAGGTTCTCCAGTTCGATTCTCAGCTGGGGTGCCTTCTGTGCGGAGTCTGCATGTCCTCCTTGTGGTCGCGTGGGTTTCTTCTGGGTGCTCCGGTTTCCTCCCAAAGACATGCTTTGGGTGGATTGGACACTCTAAATTGACCCAAGGTATGAGTGTGTGCATGTGTGTGCCTTCTGTGGAAGGTTGGGTGCCGGGCTGGCAACTCAACACCGTAAAACCCCACTGCCAATCATGAGCAGACAGGTGATCCCCTGACCGCGGAAAAAGCTGAAAGAAGAAGTATGGCAAAAGCTATAATTAGGACTGGGCACAGAGGAATTTTGTTTATCATTGGGAGGAGGGTGCAAAAAGTAATATGACAATGTACCTAGAAAACCTGAGATTTGTATTTCTGGCACCCAGGTTGGTGGATGCACCAATTTTTTGTCACTGATTAGGATGTTAAAGGAGTATGCCAAGCTTCTGGAACATCAAACAGATCATCAGAAACCACTGGGACAAGTTCTGCTGGCAGCCCTGTTGAAGGGATTACACAGAATTAATACAGGTTATGATCCTTAACATTCTTATACAACATTAGCAACATGGACTGTATTTATATATCATGTCAAGTTTAGGATTAGCAGATTGATAGGAAGCCCAGGGACCTGTACCATATATTTACTGAGGTGGGGTGAAATCACATTTTGTCAGCAATGGATCTCATTTCAAATGCCATCTGTGGATCAGCTTAGAAAGGTGCAGTGAAGACACACAGTAACATTTGTGAACATTATCCAATGGTTCTTCACTTTGATGAAGATTAGTGAGGACTGAGGATATGGAAAACAAGAACTGGCTATAGAAAATGAGGCAGTCTGCATGGACCAATATAATTAGGCAGTCTTAAAGAAGACATTGAGGTACATGAACATTATCTCAAGGTAGTTCATAGCTCATTTGTTTAGAATAAGCTGTTCCACAGATATGGCTAAGGTAAGGGCCAGCATGGACGTTATCAAGGAAGTGGGAGATAAGTATTCATAGCATTCGTGCAGTATGTAAAACAAGAAAAAGTACTCCAGCCAGGTAACACGGTATAATGATCTGGTGAAACACGAACATCCATCAAGAGTCAAAAGCCATGGGGATGCAAATGTGTTTGCCATGTATGGTACAAAAAGTGGTTTGGATGGTTGGGCAGATCAATACATATTGCTCAGCAAGGAGGACTCAAGTTTTTTGAAGAAGTCAGCAGCTATACATACCTGCTGAAATAATGATAATTCAATGGCATGTAATTCTTGGAATATAGTGGAATCTGTTTTCTTATAAGTGCCTATATAAACAAAAACAACAGCAGTCAGATGTATTATTATTCTTTCAGGCGATCTAGGCTTTGTAAGTAAAACGAGTTCTGCTTAAAATTATCATATATTTTATTTTTTGAAACATGGATTTCAAGTCTGTTAATTATTTAGGCAAAGATAAGAGCATAATGGTCTGCAGAGGTAAGGGAAGGCTGAAAGACTGGGAAAAGGTCCATAAATAGATAAGGAGTAGGGATGGTAGGTTTAAGACATTTATGGCATCATCGTTTAGGGGGAAAACATGCAGTATTGTACAGTCCAGAAGGGGTATACCTCTATACCTAACAGAAGTGGGTCCAGATATCATTAAACTGCAGACTTAGCTATTATAATAGGACTTTCTAGGTGCCATATGAAAAGTGCAGAAAGGTTGATGATGTAAAGAAGGGCATTAGCTATCTGAGTTTTATATGTGTATGCATCAGACTGTGTGTGTGTGTGTGTGTGTGTGTGTGTGTGTGTGTGTGTGTGTGTGTGTGTGTGTGTGTGTGAGTGTGTGTGTGTGTTTGTGTGTGTGTGTGTGTGTGTGTGTGTGTGTGTATATATATATATATATATATATATATATATAAATATATATATATATATATATATATATATATATATATATATATATATATATATATGATTTATATATAATTATATCGGAAAAGATTGGAGGGCGGCCACAGTGGTGCAGCGGTTAGCATTGCCGCCTCACAGCTAAAGGTTCTCTGGTTCGATCCTCGGCTGGGGTGCCTTCTGTGCAGCATCTGCATGTTCTCCCTGTGGTCGTGTGAGTTTCCTCTGGGTGCTCCGGTTTCCTCCCACATCCCAAAGACATGCTGTAGGTGGATTGGACACTCTAAATTGGTCCTGTGTGTGTGTGTGTGTGTGTGTGTGTGTGTGTGTGTGTGTGTGTGTGTGTGTGTGTGTGTCTTCTGTGGAAGGTTGGGCGCCGTGCTGGCAACTCGACACTGTAAAACTCCACTGCCAATCATGAGCAGACAGGTGATCCGCTGTGGCAACCCCTAACCGGGAAAAGCCAGAAGAATATCAGAAAAGATTGGAAATACAAAGAGCAAATCTCAGCTGATAGGCAAAAAAGAGTTAATGCAAAAAATACTGAGTAATACTAAGAGTGAATTACAAAACACTGAATGCTGCTCTCCCACTAAGAAAGCCCAGTCTCAGTAATCCTAAGCTACAAGGCCCAGATCTAGCATTGTCTGAAAAGTGGTACTGTTAGGCAAAGGGTCTTTATTAATGGAATGTGCAGGGTTGCCATTAGGAAAAATAGCAGTGGCAAGCTTAGGAGCATTGTTCCCACATGTGAGTAAGTGTGGACACCAACTATTCTTCCTTGGTAGATTAACTGTATTTTATTTAACTAAGAGAGAGTCTAGAGATTTTAGAAAAAAATGCAAATAATGCCATTATATATCGGCAATAAATAAAAATTTGTAAAGACTATTTTCTTAAAGGACATCAGTAGTATCTGGCAGCCTGATCCATTCTTGGGATTGCAAGTGGTTATGATTAAAGAATGTAAAACACAGAAAACATGATACACTGTGATTAACCAACAAAAGAATCCTTATTACAGGAGAATCACCAAATCACATGAAGCCAGTCTAGGAGCCATGTGCAGTCTGATCTGATGGATACTCATGGTCAGGATACCCAATTGCTTGGATAAACTGTCCCACGGCCTAAAAAATATTCAAGCTGTTGTTGCTGTGAGAGTGAATTTAAAATGATTTAATGCATTCTGAAATACTAATATTTAAAGAGAGTGAACATAGCAAGTGCGTTACAGACTCTTTCCATCATAACGCAGGTCTACAGAGGTACATTTTTCAAATTAAGAAATATGGAACTCCTAATGTGCTGTGTTCTCCTGAAAGCCTAATGAGGAAAAACAGTGAGGTGAAATTAAACATGATATATTGATCGACACAGTGAAGGCATCAGCATTTCCTACCTTTCCATTACCATTTTTCAGATGATCCTTGATATACCCGTATAAACGTACAAATGGAAGACACGGTAGTTAAACTTCATGTCTTACTAACTCATTTTCATTTACATTAATGGGGAAAAGGAGATAGCTTTGCACTTAATTACTAAATAAGTGTTGTCCTATAAAAGTAATGGTAATTCTTTAAAATCCAATTTTCTTTACACAGTAGACAATGTGCACCTTTCCTCCAAGACTGCAGGTTCATATTTTACATTTCACTAATATGATCAGTCTTCAGTTTGGACAAAATTGCATTTATTATTATGTAGCTTCATTTGTTCGGATGAAACCTAACTTGTCAGCTTCACCATTTATTTATGGCTGTTTACAGTTCTGTTTTTTTTTTTCATTTCTGTTATTTTTTATCATTATTTTTATTATATTTATCTGTGTATATATATATATATATATATATATATATATATATAATATACACACACACACACACACACACACACACACACACATATATATATATATATATATATATATATATATATATATATATATATTCATGCTGTGTTAGAATCTTTTAAGACTATTAAGATAGCATTTCTCTTTCATCTGCATGCTCTTAATGTAGGAGCCAGATTCTGCACTATGATTGCATTGTTGTGTCTTATTTCATATTGGTACCATAGCAAAAGTGGTTAACCTTTATTCCTGTTTGCTGTTACTTGCTCACTTTGCTTTCCTTTACAGACTGTGTATTTCAGTATGTCAGCCAAGAGGTATGCATAATGTGAAGTCCTGTAAACAGTACCTGTAGGAATCTAAGCATCTGGCCTTGTTCTGCCATTGTAGTGGTGACAATTCTTAAGCTGTGTCATTCCTAAGCTTATAGGTATGTATGTATTTCACATGCTTTGCCCTTTGTCTGGTGGTGTTCTACAAAATGTCTTCCAGGGGTGCTACTGTTTACATACACTTATATGTTTCATGGATTGAACTATAGTCAGAGATGATACAGTTGTACAGAACTGTGTTGTACATACATTTCTTTCTTATAGGTAGCTCATTCATAGGTAGTTACTAAGTTTGCAGTCTGGGGAACCATTGAGGAACTTAGCCCAAATTCCCATTTACTCCCAAGCACTGTCTTATTAAGTGACTTGCTCAAGGTCACACAGTAAGCAAATAAGGGCTGGGGGAGTGACCATTCACTGCAACATTGACTTGGTGCAGTATGCCAACACTGTGTTTTTTCTGCATTCTGTCTCCGTACTGCTAAGAACAATCTGGTTGCCTACTGGTCCGTCCATTTGCAGTGTTTCTTGGATGTTCCTCGGCATGACAAACTGTACTGTCACGATCTTGAGGTGTAAATTACTTATGCTGCAGCTTGCTTTGACATCTTGCCTTGTCACGAACATACAATCCCCTTTTTAGTTGCTCTGTAAACTTGTTACACTCGGGTTCCATATGTAATATTTAACATTCTCTTTCTGTTTTTTTGCAGACAGATGGTACAAGGGAAAGGCTGGTGCTGTATTTTGTTTTGTATCTATGTGTGTGTGTGTGTGTGTGTGTGTGTGTGTGTGTGTGTGTGTGTGTGTGTGTGTGTGTGTGTGTGTGTGTGTGTGTGTGTTTGTTGGGTTGTATAATTAGTATGTTGTGCCTTATCACAGCTTCTTGTCAATAGTATGTTGGCTGTATGATACAAGACCATTTGGTCAGACACATAGATAGGAAAAACAGTAAGTGAGGTGAAGTTAAACATGACTATGCAATAAAATGAAACTGCAGTCAACACATTGTTATATATTTGGCCTCCTTTTCATACCCTGTATCTTAGGTTTCCTACATCCTGGTTCCCCTTTTGCAATACAGTTACACATCTGTACGTGACATGCCTGCGTTCATTTGACTTGGTTTTCCTCACTGCCACATTGCCTTTATACTGGTGTCCCTTAGTACATTATACTCTTTTTTTTATAAAATCTGCCTCCAGCTTATCAACATTATTTGTTAATAAATTAATGAATTATTGAATATTTTATGGGTAGTTTCTATGATAAAAGATTGATATGACTTTATACTATCATTGTACCCTTTAATTTTATCTTCTATTGAAAAAAAAAGGAACTTGTGTGTTGAGAAATGTTAATTTCAGGATGTGATAGTCCTGTGGTGGAAGTGTTTTTTTAAAGCTGCAATATTACACTGTTATTTTTTTATAAAGATAATTATATTCTTAAGTTTTTTTATAAGTTTCTGTTCTAGCATAAAAGAGAAGTTAATGTAAATTTTTTGGTAGAAAATATATCAGTTGCAATAAAAAGATAATCCCCAGGATTCATGAAGCTTGCGCCAGGTGCAGGCGTAGCATCGGTGTTCTAACACCAAATATGGCCGCCAAGCGATCCAGGTACGAGCTGCTCCCATGTGCACTACCTGCGTACGCTACTCCCGCACAACTCCCGGGCCCTGTATGCTAATTACTCCATGTGCAGCAGTGTAGCATGCAAATGAAGGTATGTAGCGATCCAGGAAGTGGTGCAGGCATAGTGTAAGCATGCAGAAATGTAAACCGTAGAAAACGGTTTACATTTTTGCAAACATAAAATCGGAGCAATGACAGCCGACCAAACACATGTATTATATTGTTAATATATGCCAATGGCTAAATATATAGCCATTGACATAAAAAAAAAATTTACAAAATATAAAATTAACATTTAATATATATAGTCGCACTATCGCAACGTGGAAGCACAGGGCAGTGGCGCACAAAGGGGATCACAAGGAAAATATAAAAATATCGAATAAAACTGTAATGTAACACATATCACGATTTCCCCATAATAGTCAATGGCAGGCATGCTACACCATACCATGGCGCAAGGGTTGCTAAGGGGCTGTGACAGTGTTATGTATGGTAGCTAGAAATTAGAAGGTAATGCCATGCAAATGAGAGGAGTAATAGTGAATCACAGATTCCCTGCTGGTGTAAGGATGCACCTCACAGTGTAGCATTATAACACCAAGGTGTGCCCTTGAGATAAAGATGACATCAAGAGAGGGGTGTGTCGCCATTGCTGTAAGCACATTGGAGCATTGCTAAACCGGTTTGCCCCTAGCTAGGCAAAGCTGCAGGATAGGGGTGTGTTGAACTGGCCATAGCTTTGCTTAGCTGAGAGTACACAAGGTAACCGAGTATTCATGTGAACAGAGATGAAAACGCGTGTAAACCCGGTAAACGGGTTTGCGCGGCGGTCACTGCAGCTGAAACAGGAAGGATATAGGAAAGAAATAAGGAAATGCTGCAGCAGGGAAATTGGAGTACAAATGACTAATTAACACCTAGGAGCCTACAGTGGGCCATTGACAACAGCTAACAAGGCTGCAAGCAGCTACCTGCAGAACAGCAAAGGGGAGGGGCTGTACTGCAAAAAAAACAGTAAAGTGTCAAAGCAGAACAAAGCCGATTTGCAGTATATCAGCTACATGACACATTTTGCCATGACTGGGTAGGGAAAGTGCAAAACAAGGAAGACGGTAGGTAGATGCATGCCTGATAATGGAAGGGGATCCAGGTTTAAAAGTGAATTAAAGGGCAACAGATTCATCAAAGCAGGCAAGCATATCTCCAAAGTAAAGGA
Organism: Protopterus annectens; assembly: GCF_019279795.1. Classification (NCBI taxonomy): domain Eukaryota; kingdom Metazoa; phylum Chordata; order Ceratodontiformes; family Protopteridae; genus Protopterus; species Protopterus annectens. The sequence continues at coordinate 654,994,913 of NC_056741.1, read as the reverse complement.
CCCACACTTGCAATACTCATTGTAAAACCCATAATTAAGACACGCTGCAGCTGGAATAGCACATACACACCCACTGACATCAGCAGCATCCATAGCACAATTGTATAACGTGTGAAAGAACCTCACACACATTTGTGTATTCCCATACACTCTGCACCAGTGGTGTATACAGATGGGGAACTTTTAGTATGTACATATTAGGGATTGCCATAGCTTTGATCCACCAGCATGTGTTGTAGACTGAAGGTGGTTTGGAGGATGATGCACATGACCAGCTCAGGCACCAGAGGAGGAGGAGAGTGTTCAGACCCAGGGTAACCTACCAGGGGCTACATGATCTGGAGATAGAGCATTACAGGGTGGGCAGGGGCATCCTACAGCAACTTGTGGAGCTGTGCCGGCCACGCCTCAGAGCCAGAACAAACAGAGGGGAACCCATCCCAGTGGATACAAAGGTATGTCTAAGCCTGAGAATACTAGCTACAGGTACCTTTCAAAGGCCATCTGGGGATATCATGGGGATCTCACAGGCTTCAGCATCCAGGCTATTACACCAGTTCCTGAATGCCATGTTACCACATGCCAATGAGCACATATATGTCCCCTGAACACAGGGGGAGTTGGCCAGCAATATGCATCTCTTCCACCATGTGGCAGAATACCCGGAGGTGCTGGGTGCATTAGAATGCACGCACATACACACCAAGTCACCACCCGGTGAGCAGGGTAGGCGCTACATAAACTGCAAGGGATAACCCTCCATCAACTGCCAGGTCGTGTGCAATGCCCAGGGCATTACCATGGATGTGTGTGCTGGCAGCCCTGGAAGCTATCACGACTCCCACATCTGGCATGCCTCACAGCTGTATCAGTTATTTGCCAGGGGGACATCCCAAATGACCACCTGGTGGGGGATGCTGGCTATGCACTGGAACCATGGATGATGACTCCCATCAGAAATGCACACACACCCATGCAGGAACGCCATAATGAGGCACACGCACAAACCAGAATCATCATAGAGCATGTGTTTTGGATACTGAAATCACGGTTCTATTGCTTGGACATATCTGATGGAGCCTTGCAGTACTCTCCAGGCACATGTGCCCACATCTTCATAGTATGTGCCATGCTACACAATATGGTCCTGTGGAAACAGCTGCAGCAGGTACAGAATGGTGGAGGCCCTCACAGCCCACCGCCATTGCCAAGGGCCCCACAGGCACAGAGGTACTCAGACCACGAACACCCTGAGCCAGCCCCAGTAGGCAGATGGAGGCATGCCCAGTATGCCCATGCCTTGGCAAAGAGGGAACGTATAGCACACACACTGACAGTGTAGCCACCTAGGGACTGACACCTTTCTCCACCTGGACACACAGTAAAAATGGATGGCACACACACAAGACTACCTGTAAGTTGTCATGTATAGGCAGTCTACTGTGTGCCTCCAACATAGGCAGCTCTCAAATATTGTACACACAACTGCCATTGGCACAAGGTAAGTCAACACCTGAACAGTAAATTAAGCTATCAGCATGTGCTGACACTGTATGTATAGATTCATAGGTAGGTACTTGGCTAACTGCCAAAGGCCATTCATAAGCCCAGCCAAAATGTGTTAGCTTTTGCTACCCCATTGATTCATTAATTGCCCCTCTGTGGAGAAAAGCCAATGCTGGGATCCCTGGGGTGCATCTACTGTTCCCCATCCACTCTTCAAGGTTTCTCTTGCAGACTGTTAGTGAGGGGCTCTGTATAATGTAGTTAAGGGTGTTGTTCCAAAGTATGCGGAGTGTCTGTGACAGGAATCTGTCTTTCCAGCATCTTCCAGTTATTGTTGTGGCAAGGTTCAGCTCACTACAGTGTGTGGCTCACTGTGACATGGATTCCCATAGGTGGAGCATATCCATTAAGCCTGAGTTCGACATGACTGTGTTGGCCAGCAGAGATCATCTCTGGGTAAACAAGATGCCACTGAGTAAAGCAGGAGTTTATTTAGTCTGGCTGCATAGGCCATATGTTGGAGGCCAGTATTCCACTTGGCGAGGTACATTCCTGGACTTCCCAGCTGTTGGAAGTGTCTTCTGAGGTGCATCCCAAATGGGTTATTATACCCTATGATGGAACTGATGAGTGATGAGTAAAGGGGCACTATAACCCCAGTATGTCTAGGTGGGATCCCTTTAGTAATCAGATGGCCTACATAGAAGGATGTCCTAACTACTTTGGAGATATGATTGTCAAAGGGGAGATCACTATCTACCTTAGTCCCCAGATACCCCATTACCTAGTCCGTATTAAAGTGGCTGCCACTTATGTGTTACTATGCTTAATATTCCACAATGGAATGACCATGCAGTTAGTGGCAATTGGCTGGAAGCCATGACATTGACACCCTGTGATGGTCTCTGTGAGGCCCCTTGAGGGATGTCTGTGTCATCTGGACTATCATTCATGGCTCCCAGATCGCAGTCATTGCCAAACATGGTCTGGTGTAGTCCACCTGTGTTTGCCTGTACCTCTGAGAAGTATATGCTAAACAGTAGGGCTCCCAGGACTGCTTCCTGTGGGACACCAGTCGTGACTGGTCAAGAGTTGGACCTGGAGACCGCTAGTCGTACTATGTGGGTTCTGTGTTTAAGCTCGTTGGCAACCCAACCTGTGATGTATGGGTGTATGTACAGGCTGGTGTATTTATCAATAATACGTGAATAGGGCATGGTGCAAAAGACTTGTCTAGGTCCAGGTAGTATGTGTGAACCACCTCTCCTGTCATCTAACATCTTGGTGACTGTATGTAAGACATCAAACAGGTTCGGTAGGCATGAACTGCACTCAACCAAGCTGACCTGGGTTGGGTCACGTGTTTGAAGGTTACCAATGTCTTTGTTAATGAGTGCCACGAGGATGCGATCCATACCATTGCAGACAAGGCTAGTCAGGCTTATGGGGTGGTACTTACCATGGTCAGTTGTGATTCCACCTTGATGGAGTGGAATAACCGTTGCTACGCACCATTGTATGGGCATGTAGCCTGTGGAGAGGCTGAGGTTGGAAAGCTTAATTAGGTGGGGGAGTCAGGTTGTCTTGTACAGTTTGCAAGATACAGTCTGGGACAGCATCTGCCTCCATTGACGCTGTGTTCTGCTGTTAGAGAGGGCCATTTCCACCTGTGTGGGATACTGTACCTTTCGGGTAGTGTTGTGGGCTCTTTAGGGGGTGAAGTATGCACTGAATGTATCTGCAAGGATGTTGGCGATATCAGTAGGGTCAGCATATTTTGTGCTATATTTCACCAGCACAGTGCAAATCTGTGTGTCACCTCTTCGATCCTTGACATAGCCAAAGAAGGCTTTGTGGTTATCTTTCGAATCCTTGCATATTTCCCTGCTGATGTTAGCCTTGGATGATGTCATGAGGAACCTACATATCATACTAATAGTGGTCATGGATGTCTGCCCTTCGTGGGAAGGAGGAGTGAGTCTTGGTTTACCAGTGATGGCATGATCCATACATCCATGTAGGTGCTTATAGATTTCATTTGTATATCTGTCTGTATTTTGAGCAGTGTTTCCCCTTAGCATGGGGGCTGCAAAACCCCCCACCCCTGTCACTAGTAGTGTAAATTTAGCTGTAGGAAAGGTATGCACTGTGGTATCCATGGGTGGAGGAGATACTTGGGTGTGGAAACAGTGAATAGTTCATGGTCAAATCTAACCAGTGACTGGTTAACCTCCGCTGTGGTGCACCTGTTGCCCATGTTGGTGATGACCACTTCTAGTATGTTTCCACCCCTCATTAGGGAGGTTACCACCTGATACAGGGCATATGAGGTGATAAATCCCAGGAAGCGCTGGGCCTGGAAGTGAGTACTGGAGTAAGTTTCCAGTTAATGGAATGGTAATGGACATCGAACAATGCCAGGGTGTGCATTAGGACTGTTGTGTTCTCCACTGTCTCCAGGTAGGTGGAGTTGTGGTCCTGGGTCATGGAGGGTGATACCTAGCAGGCCACAGTTTACATTGCAGTTGTGGCTGATGTTAGCTGCACATGGATGATCTCATGGTATCATGCTGCCCCACTAACCTGGAGGTGTAGGTATCCCTGATGAATATGGATACACCCCCTCCATGTCTGTGTCAGTCCATGTTCTGTGGCTGAAATGTGTGGTATGGATTGTAGTCTAGTAGTGCTGGTGTACTATCAGGAGCCTTAAGACAGATCTCAGGTACTGCACAGATTTTGACGTTGTCCATCCTGAGGAGTGCTGTGAGTGCATGCATGTTGTGATCACAACCCCTGATGTTGAGTAGCATAACCTTCATTGATTCTGCTATTGTGCTGTTTATGGAGCTGGTATTCACCTTTGAGACTCTACTAAATAAGGCACCATGGGGGCACCAATAGCCTTGGCCAGTATTCCAAAGCCTAAGGCTGACACATAGGCCGGTATGGTATTGTTGCATGCATGTTTCCCATCTGTGCTTGTTTTTCATCTCTCCTGTAGGTAACCTACAGGTAAGCAATAGAAAGTCTTAAACTTATACAAGTCTTCTATATTCTAAGATAGGCTTTTGGAGTGACTAAGTATCAGCGTTCTGTATGTTCTTGCTGTACTTAACTGTTTCCTGACTACATGGTGATTTCTCACTGTATATTGTGATCTGAAAGTCTGTTTATTCACATATTATTGCTGTGATGGTCTGCACTTTAGAGGTTCACAGAGAGCCTACTACCTATTTGCCCAAGGGCAATTAGAAGCATAGCTACAGTGTGTTGGCTTTCTCCGTACCATTGATGAAGTAACTGAGCCTCTGTCAAGCATAGCCAATGAAGCAATTCCAGGCAGAGTTGCTGGAAGCTGTTGAAAACTGGGGTTGTGGAGGGTGATAGGGGCACTTGGTGATCTAAAGAGGGCATGTTAATGTGACAATTCAACACCATTCAATTTTCTCCAACAGGTCTTGCAGCTATCAAACTGGACAGGCTCCCCCACCCCCTGGCTGTATGGTTCTGGGACACATAATCCCAGGGGTGTATATTCTGTTACCCATTCACACAACAAGGTTTCCCTTGAAGTGTGTCAGTGAGGGGCTATGCCTAATGTAGTTAGGAATGTAATGTGTTGTCTCACAGTACATTTGTTATATGGGTTTATTTCAAGAGTAAGTGAAGCTCAGTGGGTTTGGGGGCCTCCACCCTTTGCTTAGCCTAGCTTACACATAGAAATCATCTAAATAGGAAATAGGCAGAAGCAACGTTAATATCAACAGTGTAATGGTTACATCATCTGCATAGTATCTGTGCATTCGAGGTCTGAATCCCAATAAAGGTAGGGATGTTTATCATGTTAAAAAGTATACCTTAACCACAGCTTGCATATATAGGTATTAATCGTCTGCATAATAAACATTCGAAACACCCATATAAACCCATGTGTGCTGGAGAGTACAGTCAACAGAGAATGTAATGTTATCTAAGCACATAGTGAGATGTTACTTCACTGACATGTATATATCCTGAGTAGTTAGCAGATGTGGCCATGTTTGCACACACAGGTTATACATTACAAAGTTTGTTTAACTGTGTTCAACCGCTGCTATAATATCACACAAACACTTTTAAACATGCTTACAGCTGTTTAAATGAGCCTTATTCTGGAGTAAAAAACATTTTTAAAGCATTACAGGTGTTGAACCCTGGACCATGCACACTATAGTCATGGGACTTACCACTAAGCCCTCTGAGGTGTATACATGTTTCACGCTCTTGAGACTACACCTTATACCATATGCATTCCACTGTAATGATCACAAATGGGACAGTCAGTTTGTGTACATATGTACAGTACATTGTAATGTACTGTAGTTTGTGAACCAACACATTCCAGTCTACATATGTATTACTGTTACAAAATAATATGAAATACAAAGGGGGAGACACCATTGATAATGGGAAATAGTGCACAACTACCCTGCTGAGTGTAGTCTGTAAGGTCATGAATCGTGATCAACGTATTTGATGTACTCAGTACAGATGTAGATGACAGCAGGATTGATTCACACTGCAAATCATGACTTTGCCAGGTCATAGGACACCATCACCCATACTGTGTTCCAGCTACACTCAGTAAACTAGGTGTATATTCCTATGTCACAGGAGTGGTTGGCAACTGGACTGCTGGCAGAACCAACACTACAGAAGGTGTCTGACTAATACACGCACTTCAAAACAGTGCCAGCCACAGTAATACAGGGTTCATTCCTGGTACTCCCCCCTCTTTGTTATCTATACCACACTAACACAGAAGGCATCTGCCTATTGATGTTTGCAAATGATTATGAACTAGAAGCAATAGTTGACTCAATGTGTGCTGCGTTCAACATACAGAAGGGCCTTTGTGTGTCAGATGTGTGGTGTGTGACGTATGGCCACAATCTGACAGCTACGTATTGCATTGTCATCCCCTATGTTAAAAACCCTGTACCCATGAACTACCACCTAGGCAGCAGTCAACATAATGGCAACTGTGTGTGTATGGGATGCAGCTGGACAGTAGTCTTTCCTTTGATAGTTACTTCACCACACCAGTCAGGTAGTCGTATGTGGCACCCCTAATCATGACAGGGTGCCATCCATGAATATAGAGATAATTGTTCAGCCATATTCAACACTCATGTGACCCATAATAGATCACATATTTCCTTTAAGGGTTATTGCCCATGTGTAGATGGCCTACACTGCCCTTCCCAGTCCCTAGCTCTACTATGTAGCATGCAGCCTACCCTGACTAAAGCCATGTCCAAACCAGAGATGTTGGACATGCTACACTTAACAAATCCTGGTCCCAAATAAACACATACTTCATGGACATCCACCTTTCTAGTACGAGGATCACAACATGCCTGACAGATCTCTGTCCCATACACTTAACATACTCTTGCCATACTATGCATTCCTGTCCAGTGAAGCTGCACATCACCAGTCTCTGTGACATGGTGTGATGAACGCATGCTAAATATATCAGTAACCCTGTGGATCAGTTCTGTGGCACTGCTTGAACTGGCCACTGAAACTTACATGTCTGTTGCCTACAGCTAGGTAACCTGTCAGCCTAGGCTCATAAATGGCCCAGGGCATATAGCCTACTAGTTCACTATGACCATACATGCTATAGTTGATATCCAACCCTGCAAATACCATCAGGCTAGTTATTGTGCAGTGTGTTACACATGTGCAACACAGGCAATACATAGCAAGATGCTACACAGCTGTACAGTGCCATGTAGATGTATGTGGCAAAACACATACATGCTTGCAAGTCTGCAGGGTCACAGGTCATGTCCCTAATGGCTATGTATGACTATATATGTGACATATTCACAGCATTAAGGTCAATTGCATTAATGTGAACACATCCAGGCATGTGCTGATAGGTAAAGATACCAGTACAGGCAAACAGACATGCCCATGTCAAGACAACATCCACATGGAGTATGAGCAATGCCATCACATGACACACACATATATGGTGATAACATCACATCACCAGAAAGTGTCAAATGAGTATGACTTAAACATGTCAGTGGTGTTAGTGTCATGTAGATTTGCAAAGATGTATTTGTTATCTTAATAAATGTAATACACATGTATGTTCAGCTGTACTTCTGTACTTCTCTGAGTTACTGTGACCTGTCTCCATCATTATGTCTTCCAGGTATGCCACTTAGCAGGCTGCCAGTGTACACCCACTTTGAGGATGAGGTCCTCATCCCATACCTCCTCGACAACCATACAACACTCTTCAGCCATGTGCCACAGGATGCACAGCAGCGGGATGCTGTGTGGGAGGAATTCTGTAGGAGGGTAAATGATGTTAGCAGTTACAATCGCATCTATCAACAGGTGCGCTGACACTGCACTGACCTCATAAGACAGGTGAAACAGTGTGCTAATGCAATCACCAGGGAACAAGGTGCAAAAGGTGGGGGGGGCACTCAACAAGCCCCCACTCACACGTACCGAGGAGCTACTGGCCAACCTGGGGACACCTGCAGACCTCCATCCACAAGCTTTAGCTGGCATTGTGGAGGTGGGTGTCTCTCAATCACCGAGCCTGGAGTTGCCTGGTACGTCAGTACTGCACATATAACAAAACTATATTTCACATAGTTATATGTGTTACTGTACAATATGTAATGTAACATCATATGCAAGACATGTATGCACACATGCCACATACTATAGTCTGCTACTCTGTGTATGCACAGATGTGCATACTCCATAGTATAGTGTATTGTACTGGTTTATGTGCTAACATGGACATTGCACCCTGTAGCTATCACACTGTTTAGGTACCTCTGGCATTTTGCAGCAACAGCAGCCTGTGTCAGGTGAGATTGTTATTATTTACAAGTCTTGATAATGCACAGATCATATTAATTGCATGCTATCTGCCATAACACACGTGCACATAATGTATGGTGGTCCTGTTAATTGACACTGGTGAGACCTGCAATGCATCACAGTGGTTACCCATGTGAAACAGTTGAAGACTATATGAAACTTCTACACTAAACCTTCCAAACTGTCATTGCCAGATGTGTGGACAACTGTGAATACAATGGTGGAGGTGTGTTTCACTGTAGGGACAGGTACTACATATCAGCATTACACATGTTGGGAATACAAACACTACTGTACAGAGAGCATATGTGTGCACACACTCTAAATGTGTTGGAGCTGGAGTATGACCAGCCCACAGTATACACCCTTGTGGATTATACCCTTGCTATGAATGTCACACAATGTCATGTGCTATCTGACATGTCCATGACATGTAGTGGGCTGACTGCAACACTGCTCAACTATCCTGCAAAACATGATGCCTCACATCCCAAACATACCACCATTTGTCTGCATAACCCTGTCCTCAGTGGAGCATATGACATTTATGGGTGTATGTCATATGGGATAACACTGACATGTGAAATAGATGGCCATCATAGTCATTGGATAGAACATGTGTACACATGGCCATGGATGATGGCCAGAGACATGAAGCAACACACACAGTAGAAGTGATGTACATGTGTGTACACCCTGATGTACATTGGCTTGACACAAATACAACTATGGCCTTTGTGTAATGGTGATATTGCAGATGTGAAACACTAAACATCATACAGGCCTGTGCACAGCTTGTGTAGGCATAACATGAAACCACCACATAACATGTCTTGAACATCTTGAGTGTATCATGACATGACAGCATTCACCTATACACTATCCAGATACATACTTGTGTTGCACAACATACACATACAACCACATCAGGCCACAGATACACTACATTCACCTTGCTGGTGTCAGACATCACTGTCATCCCTGCTCCTCATGTGTGTGAGGTACACAGATGGCATGTGGGACATAGAGTACTGCCAAGTTAGCCATGTGTGGGCATAGTTGTCAGACATCATTAATATGGTTGCAGATGTGCAGGGGTGCCATCAGTCTACTCTTCTGTGACCTGTGTCACACATTCCACATTAGGGTTTAGTGTGTATACACCTCACTGATGTGGGTCACATTCCACATTAGATATGTATTCTATGTGAACATAGTCATGGCTATGAACTGTGTCAGTAACTGACAATGTATAGCAATTGTGAAGCCACATGATGCCCTGTAATGGCTATGCACATCAGCTCAATCTGCAGTATGTCACTGCATATTTGTAGGGCGGACAGACAACATTGCGTCAGCTGAAGGCCCATGTTAGTATAACATGTCCCTGCATTGGGACACCGTTACTGTACTGTAGATTGGAAAGGACACCATTGTGTTACACATGTATGCATGTCATTCAACATGTCAGAAGAAGACATGTCATACTACATGTGATTGGCAAGGTCATACGCCACACATCAGGCCGGTGTACTGTAAATCTGTGCTGGTCTGTGGCACCATTGCAAAGTAGGGACAGCCATGCCAAACATGTGTGTATAGCCACATGCACAATTTCTGTAGACTCAGGGGTAGGCGGAATAATGTTGAACAGACATGCACTGCTTTGGTGGAGATATGCAAGCTAGGGCTCAGGAAAACATAGTATTCAGTCGACATACCCTTCTGCTCATGTCCTCACACATAGGGGCAGTGGCCAACACAAAGCATCAGTGGCAGTTGTACAAAGGTCAGCGATGGTCTGTTAACATGTGGTGTATGTTGCACACACCATGGCAGTGCAGGGCAATGGTGCAAAGTGCATGCAAATGTTGCAGGTATGGGGCATAGGCTACTAACACAAATGGTGCAATACAAGTATGTATGCTAGCCACCACTATAATTGTGTAAGGTCTGTATAACACATGCATGCTGTTTTGTGCAACTCAGGGATGTATGATAACTACCAGTATAATTGTCTAAGCTGAATGGCATCTGCCATATCACCTTCATGTAGCATGTGTCTGTGTGTCTGTCTGTGTGTGTTTGTCTGTGTTTGTGTGTCTGTGTGTGTGTGTGTGTGTGTGTGTGTGTCTGTGTGTGTGTGTGTGTGTGTGTGTGTGTGTGTGTGCGTGTGTGTCTTTGTGTGTGGTATAACTTGTAACGTACGGTTCTTGTCTTCCCCCTCACAGGTGTTGATGTAGGTGCATTGCCCTCCTGCGGTCTACCTGATGTTAGTGTCCCCACAGACTCTAGCAGTGATGATGATAGTATGATTGAGGCACAGGCAGGGTTGTCAGGGGCTGAATCTTTGCCATCAGTTGCCATTCCACCTGTATACCCCTTATCGTCGCACACAGTTCCCCTGCCTACACATACCCCATCACCACTGGCCATAGAGGAAGGACAGTTGGCGGGTGGTAGCATGGAACAGGGAAGTGTGGAGACTATGGAAGGTGTGCCTGCACACCATGATCCCAGTCAACTGACTGGTGATGTCCCACACAGGCATATGCCCAGTGCTGCTTGTAGGAGGACCACTGGCCAACATGCCCCTATGAGACAAAGCACATCAGCTGGATTCACCAGATGCATATTTCGGGCTGTAATGGAGGCACAGGCACGTGCTGAATGACACAACAGAGAAGGTCTGAGGCTTCAGAGGGCTGCTGTCCATTCATTAACTGACAACATCCAGGCAATTGCAAATGATCACCATCAGCTTGCAGATGTTTTGGATAGACAATTGGGTGAAATGGTGGGAGTCCTTGACCATGGCATGTCAATCCTTGAGCATGGAATGTCTGTGCTGGAACATCTAGTGGGAGTGAAGCGTCAGGCACATGGACGTAGGTCAACTACATCACCTGTTGAAGGTCTACGTGAGCATGCTACTGCACATGCCCACTCCCATAGTGGCGGTAGTAGCAGCAGCAGCAGTGCAGCTGGTGCTGTGCAGTCCACACCAGAACACAGCAGGCCACGTGCACATGCCCCAACAGAGACACGATTCCAGTGGACATGTGTCATCAGGCAGTACCCAGTTTGGACCTCTGCCTTGGTAGTGCCCATGCAACCCCTGGCAGGTGCAGGTCACGTGGCCATGGCCAGACACCATGAACTATGAAACCTGCCTTGTACAGTCTGCTGCTGTCAATAATACCCCTGTGTAGGCTAGCCACAAACCAGACCTGTGTGCATGCATACACACACACACACACACACACACACACACACACACACACACACACACACACACACACCAGAAACAAATGTAGGGCACCTCAACACACACATGCACAACAGCCACACACTCCCAATGATATCACAGGCCCTAACAGACACACATGATGTCATCCAATGGCACAGCCTAGGCCTCTGTCAAACATTATCACCCTGTGCATATGATGATGCCTGTGCCGCATCCCTGTCATCCACACCATCGGTGCAGGGACATGCTCATATGGTCTGATGCACAGGGTGAACATACTAGGTAGACAATTGTAGATTAATATTGTTGAGTAGTGTTGACAGGCAGCAGACATAGCATGTGTTGCAGTTTTAGAATGCATTTTGTACGTTTGACAGTATGTATCATGTGTAACAACACTAACAGCATGTTGATCTTGATGTTCTGCCTTCCTCTTTCAGGTGTAGTTGCATGTGCTGGGGGATGTCGGTGTTTGCGGTTAGTGTCCCATATGTACATGCTGACTACTCACAGGTCTGTATGACAATACCTACATGCACTTTGTAGCTTCCACATCACAGTTATAATCTCCCATGTTTCAATTATGTTTACTGTTCTAATGATCCAAGAGCATGATAGCTGTGTAGTAAGCTACTGTGTTCAGAGCTGTCACATCCATAATGGGTGACATCACAGGTATAGTTACATAGGGGAGGAGGTAAAAGAGTGGTAAAGCGGATGACAAGGGTAAAGGCCAGTGGAAATAGTGGCTTCTCATTGGGAAGCAGTAATACCCACTGCCATGACAGCATGCAAACACAGACACACCCACACACTCAGGTTGTCACAGACACAGTATCACACACTCTGACACACACAGTTGCCAGTGTTTGGATGAGAACCCCTGCCTATGTGCATGTCATCATTATAGTACTACGCAATTACAAGACGTGCCACAGAGATTACACATGTACAGGTAGTCGGAATGGCCTAAGATTGAGGACATCGACAGGAATACTACAGTGCAGTGAGTGTATGTGGGGAGGGGGGTTCATCAGTAGGCTATGTAACAACAAGTCACACCCCAGAGTGTACATGTTAACAGGCGATTAGAATGCCCGTCTAAGATTGATGATATCAACAGGGATACTAGATTGCATTGAGTGGATGGGGGAGGGGGCATTAACATTTCACTATTGTACAATACAGCCTCACTCCAGGGACTGGACAGCCATACACACACACACACACAGACACACACACACACACATACACACACACACACACACACACACACACACACACACACACACACACACACACACACACACACTGTGGCATTCACAAAGATATGCACCTTTGTCACACACATACAGACACATGGCATGTGTGAGGTTCAACCACCTGCCTATGCCTTTCTTTCTACACTTCACTCTGTACTGATGTCAACAGCAGTGTTCTAGAGAGTGAAAACATGTGGGATGTATTCCCAACCATACGTGACATATATGGACACACACACACCCACATGTGCCAGTACTGTGAATCAAACACCTGCCTATCTCATGATAGGTATTAAAGAAGTACAGCACTATCGCATTTGCTACAAAGCTTACTGACTCTTTCCTTTGCCAACTGTGCTGATATATGCACAGGGGAGGTATTACTGTTACAGGTGTCAAGAGGTTTGCCTTCAGTGTTACCCATATTGCATTCTACATTGTCTGTCTTCCACTTCAGTTAACAAAACCAGACCTTAGCAGTTACACAGGTTATTGTAGGAATGGTTGTAACACACCAGCGAGCTGTCCTCAGTAATCATTCATCTGCAAAGTAGCCCCACCACTTAGTAGTCATGTCCAAACATCTGTCCATACCTCATGAACAGCTTACTGCACTTTGAGCATATCACCATATAGAGTTGGCAATGTTGAGGCTGTATTGCAACAGCATGATGTACTAAGACAACAGTCACCTTCAAACATCAGATACTGCACACACATGGACTCTACACAAACATCGATACATGTACACATATGTGGTCTACATCAGTAATTGCACTAGCAGGTCAAGAGGATGCATTCCACACCTTCCCCACGCCATGTGTGAAACATAGTCGAGCATTACACCATAATGGATGTTGTATTCATGTACTGGTAGGACACAACCACCTTCACAGAGTAGCCAAGTGTACATATGACAACAGCATATATGAGCAAGGCACACACAGCATTATTCCATGTCATGCTCCTACAAACTGTTACTTGACAGTGCCGTGGTGAAGCCAGGGCACTGTAATGGTCAACAGTGAACACATCATATTTGCCACACACACCTCGTGTTTACTGGAAGAGTGCCAGCAATGTGCTCCGTTAGGCTAGGCAGTACACTCATTCAAGATTGTGCGAGGTCTGTGGCTTGTAAACATCTCACTCCAGCACATACTGGCTATTGTGGTACTAAGGCTAATGTCCAGACAGCACAGAGCATGCATGGCTTGCAATTGTTGACATGGGGTATATGTAGGAGTTGTGGCCACACATGGCTGTACATGTCATAAACATATCACCTGTGACTACTCAGGAACATACAGAGCAGAGCTGGATTTCCCTGAGTCTGTCAATACAGGCCTTGCGTAGGTCCTATGATCCTGTTATTTGGGTATGTTTGTAGGCATTGCATTAGGTGGACATGTGTAATGGCATACATGCCACATGGGTTGTTGTATGATATGATAGGTATCATGGGTGACCAGTAGAAAGGGAATATTACCTCTGTTAACATAAATATCAAACCTTATGTACTGTTAGCATGCTATCTGCCATGTACATGTGTGTAATGACTGTAGCCACCTGTATGTAGAAAGGATAACAAAAGCTATGGTAATGTAATTTATGTTGTATGAGTGTGGGATGTACATATCCAGGGCAGGTACAGTTAGGTCATATCCAACCATGAGGGTGTAGTTTACTGGTGTAACAGTCGACTGTGTTAATGTTAACAACATCCGAGGGACCCTGGTATGTGTACAACTGAGCTGGTTACAAACAGTGGTATTATTGCATTGCATCACACATTATGCAGCTGTGCCTGTACATGGCTACATTGCACAGCTGATGTAGGCCTAGGTACAGTCCACCAATTGAAGGTTATCTGGTGGTCTACCATACTATGTCATACCACATATGGATGTGTGTTGGTAGTCTGGGGACAAGGTGGTGGATGTATATGAGGATACATTGTATAATAGGTTCATAGGCTCATAGGTAGGTACTAGGCTATTGGCCCTGGGGCCTATACAAGCCCAGCCAAAAAGGTACCCTGGCTTTTGCCACCCAAGAAAATTATTTTCCTGTGCCACTGTCTAGCAGAGCCACAGAGGTGATCCCTGGGATGAATTTCTTATTTCCCATCCAATCATCAAGATTTTTCTTGAAGAGTGCTAATGAGGAGCTTTGTTTGATATAGATAGGTAGGTAGCTTATTCGAGAGTATGGGAAGTTTCTGGGACAGGAATCTATCCCTCCAGCATGTTCTGTTTATTGTAGTGACAAGGTTTAGGTCCCTAGAGTGTGTAGCTCGGAGGGATTGGGATTTCTTTAAGTGGAGCATGTCCAACAGCTCTGGGTTTGACATAGCTTTGTATGTTAGGCAGAGATCACCTCTGAGTAGGCGATATGCGATAGAGTAAAGCTGGAGTTTTTTGAGATGGTCTGTGTAGGGCATCTGTTTGAGGCCAGTAATCCTCTTTGTGAGGTATTTATGTGGCCTTTCCAGTTGTTGTAATAATCTTGTGAGGTACATACCAAAAGGGGCGTTGTACTCTATAATGGGTCTAATGAGTGATGAGTAGAGGGGAACAATGACCTCTTTTTTTCTGGATGAGAAACCTTTTGTGATGAGGTGTGCCATGTAGAAGGATTTCCTGACTACTGTGGTGCTGTGATTATCAAAGGAGAGACTACTGTCCACCTGTGTCCCAAGGTCTCTTATCACACTTTCGGTGCTAAGTATACTACCACCTATGTTGTAGTTCATGGGTACAGTGTTTTTACCAAAGGGGATGACAATGCACTTTTTGGCATTGAGCTTGAGGCCATGGCTTTGTCACCAGGCATCTGACTCAGTGAGGCCCTTTTGTAGGATGTCCACATCTTTAGGAGTTTCGATTATGGCTCCTAGTTTGCAGTCATCTGCGAACTTCGTTAGCCAAAGACTTTCTGTGTTAGCCTGTACTTCAGAGAAGTAGATACCAAACAGGAGAGGACCCAGGACCGAACCCTGTGGTACTCCACTTGTCACTGGACTGAAGTTGGATTTGGAGTCTGCTGCTTTCACAGTGTGGGTTCTGTCAGTGAGCCAGTTGGCAACCCATCTTGTGACATAGGGATTTATACCTAGTTTAGTGAGTTTATCTATAATTCCAGAGTGGGGGATGGTGTTGAAAGCCTTGGCAAGATCTAGATAGGCTATGTGAACCACCTTACCCTTGTCTATGGCTTTGGTGACTGCTTCAAAGAAGTCTATCAGGTTTAGGAGACATGATCTGCCTTTTACAAATCTGAACTGGGTGGGGTCCAGAGTTTGGAGATTACCAATGTCTTTGTTTATAAGTTCCATGATGATACATTCCATGGCCTTGCAGACCAGGCTCGTCAGGCTAATGGGGTGGTAGTTCCTGGGGTCTGTGGTGGCTCCCCCCTTGTGGAGTGGGATAACCATCACTGTGCGCAATTCAGCAGGCACAAAGGCTGAGGTGAGGCTATGACTGAACATGGTACTTAGGTGGGGTGCCAGTTAGTTCTGTAGTTCATGTAGAACGCAGCCTGGGATGTTGTCTGGTCCCATGGATGCTGTGTTCTTGGCTTTGGAGAGTGTGTTTTTTACCTGTGCAGCCGTGATTACAGGAACTTTGCATTCTTCTGGTATAAAGATGGGCTCTTTAGGGGGTGAGAGGTGGGTAAAGTTAGCACTGAACCTATCTGCCAGGATGTTGGCAATATCAGTTGGGTCTGTATATTTAGTGCCATTGTGCTGTAACTCAGAGTAGAACTGAGTGTTGCCGTTGAGATTCTTGGCATAGCTATAGAATGCTTTGTGGTTGTCTTTAGAATCAATGCAGCATTTGCCACTGTCACCTGTACCTGATTAATCTGTGATGAGTTATGTCAGAGTAGTGGTCTTTACATATGAGTAGCCTTTATGAATATGTGGACACCACCACCTGGAATGTTCCATATCACTGTTATGGCCCACATGTCTGGATCTGAGTGCAATTGTGCACTACTGAGCCTTCAGCTAGGTGTTTCTCGCTGCACAGATGTCAGTATTCCCCTTTGTAGGTTCTACATTTAGCAAATGGATTACTAAAGCCACACATCTAGCACTGGTTAGCATAAGCATCCAATGCAATTGTCTTGTAGGTGTCAGGGTGTTACTTCTGTGTGTATGACATTTGCCTTGGAATGCAACTATATGGGTAAATGCGTCCTAGGTATTATCCACACACACTTGAAACATGGATGCATGTGCTCTGTGTCAAAGGCTTGTCATTCAGTCATAACAGCCTGGAATGACAGACACTGGACAACCTCATAATAACAGCAGGACATTGGCTCATTGTTTTGGTCTAGCAGTTGCTGCTCGTACCATGATATCACTGTGAATGGCAGTAATGTGCTTGGTAGCAAATGCCACATGTAAGGTGATGGACAGCAGCATAAATTGTGTATATAACCAATGTGAGATATACTAGGGTAGCAGTCCTGCTAATAATGACAACTACTAACACAGTCAGGAGAAGTCATCTTGACACCTGCACCACAGTACCATTACACAATGTGGCTTACACATTATGCTTGCACATGCCACTGTTGCAAGTATAATGCCACTGTCCACAACCTGCTATCAGTGTATGCCTTTCAGGGCAGCAAGGTGTGTGACACATGCTGTAGGTAGCATCCGCCTGTGTGTCCCAGTTAACCTATTGTCTGTCATGTCCACACATGCATGATTGTGTATACTTAACATATATATGTCAGTACTTCATGTACATGTATGCATGTGTATCACACAGCACAGACACAGATATATCATTTACGGGCCACATACAGGTATCTGGTAATAAACCAGTATGATGTGCGTATATACTGACAGGTAAGATGTACATAGCTGTAAACCTGTGTGTTTACAATAGGAGTCCATTACAAATGTGTTCTGTACATGTAACTGTATGAGCATGCACACTGTGGCCTTCTGTGGTTAGAATCGGAGTGCATCCCAACCAGTCCTGTGCTACTAAGTGTATGAGCATACCTACTGCCAACTTGTGTAATATGAGTCGATGCATCCAACAAGCCCTTTGTTACTAAGTGTATGAGTGTGCCCAATATAGCCTTGTGTAGTTGTAGTCATAGTGCATCCCAAATGGCCCTGTGCTACTAAGTGTATGAGCATGCCCACTGTCACCTTGTGTAATTGGAGTCAATGCATCCAAACAAGTTATGTGATTCTATGTGCATGAGCATGACCACTGTAACCCTGTATAGTGATTGTAGTCATCCATTCCACAGATGGGCATACTCCATTTCAGGTTTCTGTTGTGCTACAACTATACCTCCCAGGCCTGTGTATGTACTACCTGCAGATGATGTGTCTTGTTTGTGCATACAAGTTATAATGGACACCTACTTTAAACACACAGGTTTACAGCTATGTACTTTGTGACTGTCAGTATCCCTGTTGTTGTCCTGGATCTTAGAAGGGCATTCTGACTGCCTAGGAATGTGTAATCTCTGTAGTCTATCTCATAACTGCATAGTCCTGTAATAGTGATCTGTAGATAGGCAGGAGCTCTGATCCCACCACTGGCAACTGTGTGCATGTGTTTGCGTGTGTGACAGCAAATGCCTGAGTGTGTGTGTCAACAAATGGCTGAGTGTGTGTGTGTGTGTGTGTGTGTGTGTGTGTGTGTGTGTGTGTGTGTGTGTGTGTGTGTGTGTGTGTGTGTTTGTCAGCAAATGTCTGAGTGTGTGTGTCAGCAAATGGCTGAATGTGGTTGTGTGTGTGTATTTGTGTCTGCATCCTGTCATGACAGTGGGTTTTGCTGCATTCCAAAGAGATACCACCTCTTGCACTGGTCTTTATCCTTGTCAACTGCTAAACCTCTCTCTTCCCCCCTTCCCCCTCCCCACTGCAAGTAATCACTCCTGTGATGTCAGCCAGCTCAGAAGTGGAATCAGAGTAAGTGTAATTGTATGTGTTCTGTGGCACATACATTCCACTATACTAGTTACCTTTACATAGGCAAGACGTGTATGCACAATACTGGCAAATGTGTGCGTGTTTGTGTGTGTGACTATCCTGTAGCCAGGCATACACATGTGTAATGTCTTTTAACATGCTGCAGACCATAGTAGCCATCTGTGGTGACTGGTGTCTACAAAGTATTACATAGTTAGGAATGGTAAAGAATACACAGTCAAGCACAACTACAGTTGGGTATGTTATTTTCCTGTGCCACTGTTGAGCAGTGACACAGAAGTGGTCATCGGGATGTAAGTCCATACCCATCATTCCCCCACCCAAACTTCACAATCCCCGGGGTAGATTACATTAGCCATCATTCCCCACCCCAAACTCCACATACACAACAACCATCCCTTCTGTGGTGAACTGATTAAGATTTAAATGTTGTAACACAAGAGATGCCTCTGTTTTGTGTACACGTCAGTTCCATTGGAACCCTTCTGTGTCACAAAGGGTGTTCAGACATGTGTGTGTGTGTGTGTGTGTGTGTGTGTGTGTGTGTGTGTGTGTGTGTGTGTGTGTATATATATATATATATATATATATATATATATATATATGTATATAGCTATAGCTGTGTCTGTGTATATGCATATATATATATATATATATATATATATATATATATATATATAAATATATATATATATATATATATATATATATATATATATATATATATATATATATATATATATATATATATATATGTGTGTGTGTGTGTGTGTGTGTGTATGTGTACACATCCCGTAGGTGCATATATAGGGTCTATATTACCTATTACCAAAGCGAAAAACCCTATGCGCGAATACCAGAACATTGACCCCTATACCGCGAACCGCGAAAATCCCGAACACACTAAACAGCGAAAAAAAATATGGAACTGTCATAGCTGGCCAACCTCACCACTCGCTACATACTACCTACCCAAACAAAATAAATAAACCACATACATACACTAACCAAACCCTACTTATAACCTAAACTAAAGCACCAAAACCCTACCTCCAACACTACACTAAACCCCACAAAAACAACTATCTATGCACTATCCTTAACCTCTCCCTAGCCCTAAGGTCAGTGACTACTGCACACTTCCCCTACACACATACACCCAAACAAAATAAATAAAACACATACATACATTTAAAAATAAACCCTACTTTCAACACTATACTAAACCCCATATACACAACTAACTATGCACTATCCTTAACCCCTCCCTAACCCTAAGGTTCGTAACTACCGCACACTTCCCCTACACACATACACCCAAACAAAATAAATAAAACACATATATACATTTAAAAAACACCTACTTCTAACACTACATTAACTCTTACACACATTACCTATCTATGCACTTACCTTAACCCAAATCCTAACACTAAATTCCTATCTATCGCACGCTTACCTTGCAGAGCAATACCGCAGATGAGCCAACCAAAACAAATCGACATTTCGAACTTTGCAGTTTTGAACTTTTATGGTTTACGTACTTCACACAATAGGGGTTGATGTCTTCATATTCACCTAAAGGAATCTTCGCTCTCTTAATAGGAACCCCATGTATATATATATATATATATATATATATATATATATATATATATATGTAGTTATGACAGTTGTACAGATGTAGACTTGTCTTTGTTGTTTCACAGAGTACAGTACATTCAAGGGTACTGTACATATGTACACAAGGTGACTCCCCATTTGTTTTCAGTACTGTGGAATACCTGTAGTAAGGTGTGCATTATAAAATCCATTCAACATGTATACAACCCTAATGGCTTAGTGTTACGTCCAGTGACCTCAGTGTGCATGGTCCAGGATTCAAGATCTGCAGGCCTTGTTGACACTGTAAATTAGGACTGAATAAGACACTTTTAAGCAGTTGTAAGTGGGCGTAAATGTGTTTTCGTGACAGTAAGCGGCAGGTACACGCAGCTAACAAACATGTACAACTCAGTACATTTGAAATGCCCTTCATTGACAATCCTGCTGATGTCATCCACCTACAAATACACCTCTGGAGTGCTGTAACTCAGTAATCTCCGTGATGTGCGCTGTAACTGCGTAATGCTGTAGTGTGATAAACTAGTTTGGTAGGTGTTCTAATCCCAGACAGGCCAAGTGCGTGCGTGTGTGTGTGTGTGTGTGTGTGTATGTCTGCCTGAGAAAGAAACAATGCTTTTTAGAGTATGCACACTCTTTACAATTCACATTCTCACCTTTGGCAATCCTGTTGATGTTACCCACCTAGACATACACCTCTGGGACTGCTATAACCCAGTATTCTCCATAGCATGTGCTGTAACTGTGTAATGTTGTAGTGTAATAAACTAATTAGGTAGGGGTTCTATTCCATGACAGGCCAACTGCCTATTGGTGTCTGTCTACCTGGGAAAGAAATAATGCTTTTTAGAGTATGCACACTCTACAGTTCAGATAACCACCTTTGGCAATCCTGCTGATGTCACCCTCCTAGAAATACACCTCTGGGACTGTTGTAACCCAGTATTCTCCGTAGCGTGTGCTGTAACTGTGTAATGTTGTAGTGTGCGAAACTAGTTAGCTAGGGGTTCTATTCCAAAACATAGCAGGTGTGTGTGTGTGTGTGTGTGTTTGACAGTCAGAGCCTGTGTGGAGGTGGCTGTAAGTGTCTAACCACTGGACATGTTGGGGAGCTGATTTTGTAGTTTTCCTATATGGTGTCCGTATTATATGTTACAATGTCCACCTCACGAGGAGTACAGACGTCAGTCAGTCAAGGGACTGTATTGGCAAGCCATACCCCTACATCTGGCAAAAGGCCTGGTGAACAAAGTATGCAACCCTACTATTACCCAGAATACATTCTGAACCCATGTGTCATACACAAACACACTTGCCTAGAATATCCCGCTATGTTGCTAGTACCCTGCACATTGATGACAGATGGTAGGCATGGTGTGATTGCAGTGGGCTGCAGACAGCATGGCACCCTGTCCAGCAGTACAATAGGCACATAATTGCAAACAATGTGCCTTCACTATGTTCCCCACTGGATGCCTGCAACATATGTGGTGCCATCAAATGTGATCCACAAAGGCCATACAATGCCTTACACACATGCCCTGTATGGACAGATGCCACTGATACCAGGGAATACCTATATCATGCTATCAGTGCAGGTGTAGGGTCAACCTGCTGTCTATAAGCAGGTCCTGCAGCACTATGCCAGTATTGGCATATCTGAGGATAGCAATCTGTGTGCATAACATGTGCCAGCCAAACCAGGTACACTTGTACATGTCACTGTACATTATTGTGGGATGTGCACATCCCAGACAATGTCCATGTCAAGGACTATCAAACACAGACATGGCAATCATTTCAAAGCAATGGCCATTCACAATGGTAATCAGGATGATAGGACAGTTCACATAATACCCATCTGTGTGGGACATTGCAGACACTACACCCCTGAACCACACTGCACACCATTGTCGGGTGGTGTGATGCCAAGGATTACCCCTCACCCAGCCTTATACAGCCATCTTGTACAGCCAGCCACTACACACCCATGAAGCAATGCACACATGCATGTCAGTACTGGCACTTTGTGTCTGCATGTGGGGTATGATGCTCCCAACCACAGTCACATGCAGTATAACTCCCATTGGCATACCGACTGATGTCAGACACGTTCACATGCCCTAGCCCATAGAACCTCTGGATATCCCCTGTGGTACATGTAATACCGGTGCATTACTGCAGTGTGGAAAACTAAGTAGTTAGGAAGTGTATTTGTGGGCCTAGCAAAGTGTGGCAATGTGTCTGAGTCCCTTAGAGCATGTGGTTGACAATGACGTCCATTCATGTGGACAGCCATGTGTGCTACACCTACTGTATGTCTACTATATCTCTGTTGCAGATGTCGCTCACCAGCACACATATATGTTCTTACAGCACACCAACATGTCAGCTTTGTGGCACATGGAGTAACTGTATGCACTTGTAGTAGTAATGGCTAGTCAGTCAGGTGTTTGAACGCCTGTACTGGCAGGTGTGTGGTAGATGATGCTTAGGTTTTAGTCTCCAAGCCCTTCTCTGATGTACTTTGCCTCTGTCTGTCCCTCCCACACACTCTCTGGTGAATATGGTGTTGTATACCTGCTCAGCAGCAGCTTGTGTTTTGTAAGTGATGGTCATGATTAGGTGATGGCCTCTGCACCTATTGCAGTCCTCCTCTTGCTGATTGCATGTGGGACAGCTGTGGTGATGTTCCCATAGCCAATCGCATGGAAACACAGTACAATATCTAGGAACATCATGTTGGTGTTTGCCCACGACAGTCGCTGTGAGTGGAACCTGGATCTGGTGTTTGGTAAACGGCATCACAGATGATATCTGGATATTCCTCAAACAACATACACAGTGGAAAATAGCCTAAAGACAGGAAGGTGATGTGCCAGACATGACAACAGCATGTAAGTGTAGCTATGCTTCATTGAGACTTTGTAACCGCAAAAATCCAAAGGATGGAAAGGAGCACACGCCAGCAAATATACGAAGGTTTTAATTTAATTCCACAGATAATAGCAGCACATAAATTCCACAGGAAATATACAGCACATGAACGGTCTTCTATAACCATGCGTTTTCGTCCACGAGACAAATAGGACTTCATCAGATAAAATTAATTGTGCTTAATTGGCACTTGTATATTGTAATCTATTTAAATTCAACCAATGCTAAGATTTGCATCCTAGTTCTACCAATGAAAGTTGTGTGGCTCATGAATATTGAAAAATAAATAACAAACTGTGTGTGACCTGTTCTAAAATTTTGTTTTAAAACCTATTAAAACTTTGATAAAATCATCAAAATGTAGAATGTTCACTTACAATACACTATCATACATAAATAAAGAATTAAATAAATATTTAAAATAAATGTGTATTTCGTTCTGTTTCATTGAAACTACTGCCAGTTTAACAAGTTCTGTGTGGTAATGGCTATACTGCATGTTTTAAAACTGACAAGACAGTGCTCTGTTTGTGAAGGAACCCCCATCTGTAGGGCCATCTGTGGACTGGTCAGTGTGTGGAACCATTTGTTTCCTGTGTTACTCACTGAACACACATCTGTGAACTGCAGAAGCATAGTGTGAGGATTGCAGTCGGTAAATGGTGATAGTGATGAGAGTTACTGCCATCGCATCCCTGATTGGACATATGTCACACGAAACAGTGGTATGACAGTCACTGTCTGAGGTTCTTACAGTGACATGCCAATAATGCGCCACTGTTCATAGTTGCAGTCACAAGTCTTCTACACTTTGTACAGATGTCATGCAGTATATATGCATGTGTTGTGCTCCCTCTGTAAATGTATACCATCTGTTGTGTTGGGTTGATGGTCATATCTATGCATGCTGTTATAAGTAATCCTGAATGGTGTTGACTATTACTAAGCCATATCTGTGTTAAAACTGCAACACCATAGGCTGTATGGGTTTGGAGGTCCCGGCAGAACCTCCTGTTCCACTTCAGCTGGCCATGGTACCGGGCACCAAGCATGTGGGGCCCAGCCTTGGACCTCCACCTCTATTGGCTTTGCACCACCTTCTGGTTGCCACTGTGGATGGGGCTTGGCCCCCTGGGAGCAGGTCCAGACAGGAACTTGTCCGCTGTTGTACAGTCCCGGACGTGGTATGTAGGGGCCTCAATAAGGGGTTTTGAGACCAGATACACCATCTTGAGGGCAGAGCGTCACATTTAGAGGGTGAGCCTGCCCCTCCTAGACAGCCCCAAGCACAGCCACCTTTGTGGATGTTTTGGTGCAGTGGTGGCTGCCCATGGCTGGGGACCTCCATCCCACTGTTTCCATCTGTGGGCTCATGGGCTTGTGACTGCCAACCACCCCTCCCTGTCCAAGGCGTATCCCCCCACATGTGTCGTATACCGACCCTGTATGCTGTCATGTCTGTCATCCTACCCAACTATCCTCCATGAGCATACCTACTCTCATTCCCCCACATCCCACTCTCACCCTCCAGAAACAAAAGACCAATCTGTTCCTAAAACAACATTTGCCCCATACATAGCTGTCCATTTCACACGTGTCCACTGGACACATGTAACATTTTTAATTTGCATCACAACATACTCCAGTTGTCCTCACCCCTGTCTCTCAGGCACACGATCCTGGTATGCACATGACTCCTAAAGGTTCCAGGTACATGTGATGCAGACGACCCCATTGTACACACAACACTACCGGTCCCTCTGTGATGATGATATCACACACAGCACCTTGCAAGAGTACTGCTCTGACATAATGATTGGACAGAAACTGTTGTCTTAATGTAAATAAAATGCAGAGTGATGTATTTGGCCAATGTACAACTGTTTGCATGTATTAATAACACATGTCTGTCAGAGGGAGTCTTGATATTACATAGGACAACACCACTACATAATACAGGCATTGCTGGTGTTTCCCTTTTCATTCCTTTTTAATGCTTTGTTGTCACATGGGATGTTCTTGATATATCTATATATATGTATGCATCTATATCTGGACATAAACACACACACATACATCTACATGATGGAATACATTTCCTATACTGTTGAATGATTGTGCTGGATGATATGTTTGTGATAACATTCAATGTCTGTATATCTGCCATGGCTTAGTGGTAAATCACATTGGCTGTGGTGTGCAGGGTCCTGGTTTCGAGCCTTGCAGAGGCTGTTTATTTTGTTGCTAAGCAGAACAAGGCCGTTGGATACGGAGTGATTAAGGCACATTAAAGCAGTTGTGAGTGGATGTGCGTGGGTTTGCGGGGAGCTAAGAAATACTAACCTCCAGTTACAGTTTTTTACACTCAGTTAGCCTCTACATTGCTTCACCAGTGTGATACCCGCATACGGACAGCCAAACAGGCTTACACCCGCTTGCTCCCACACTTGCAAATGCACTGCATTTGGTGTTTGCATATGACACTCACACCCCTGGGTGGGAGTAAGGACTACGATATTATCTTGTGATGCCTATTACATTGGATTACATGCCTACAGTATCGGGAATGGCTGCCCATTAGGCGAAAGCATGCCATTCGACTGTACAGAATCCGCGGCCTGTCCAGAGTTTGATTCATATTATTGGTGTGTTCCTCTTACAATCTGCACCTGTCTGGCTAATACATGGGAACTTACACTCTTCAATAGAAACAAGTAATTGGGTTTTGGAACCCACATCCTTCAGCCGAGTCATGCTACTGCATACCTGTTATTCTATCATCTTTCTAAGGTTGTAAGTGGAATATGTGCTTTCTATCCCTATCAGACCTCTCAAACGATTGGGGACAAATATCAACTAAATCAGGGACATGTCATGACAACATCAGGGACATATTTAAAATATTAGTGCTAGTAACCTGACACAATGATAGACTCAGAGCATATGAATTAATACACATTTTCTGAGGTAAATGATGTTTATAACTCTTAATTGTTGTCATTATTCATTACATGTAATTCACCACCTTTCTTCCAAAAGTCACTATTTTTAGGAGGGATTAAGTGGGACAGAGTTAGAATTTGAGTCAAAATCAGGGACATCCCTGGAAATCGGGGATAGTTGAGAGGTATGGTCCCTATTTGTTTCCCCAATGGTTTTTGTCCTGTCCAGTGGATTTGCTCTTAGGGTTTGAGAGGTATAAGCATAAGCTATGCCCATTTCGGAATATTACTTACATTCCCGGGGCAGTCCTAATATGACTGCACCAGCCAACACTTGCATGCCTAGGCCCATAACTGCATACCCATAGTTCCCCCACCTGCCCCTC